>NC_034410.1:55560211-55564253 GCF_002078875.1 Numida meleagris
AAAACCTCTTTGAGCTCTCATTCTCATCTAATTTTTTCCAGTCTGTTCTATGCCTCTATCTACGTCACTGCCTTGGGTCGCTCTGCTCTCTGAGCGCGGCACAATTCATCGTCTGCACTCAAGTCTGAACCCCAGCTCTTCAGCTGCAGAACTGAACAGAGCAAGGGCTCCAATCACATGACTGAAACTTCAAGGCGCTTCACGCAATTTCCAAGGTAAATACATATGAAGAACCACAACACAATTAAGACACTAATATGGACCTTAACATTAAACCAGAAAAGCAGTGACTATCTCACTTTAAAAGAACGGCTGCCTTCTTCAAGAGTCCACCATACACTGAGTTGCAATCCCCTGAGAGCTTTCTGAGAAACGTTGTGGAAAAAAAAAAATCCTATTTCAGACTCTCAGAAATAAATGATTCTACATTCTGAATACTAATTATAATACATATTGTTTTGATTTTTATGTCACAATACCTGATGTCTCTCTTCCCAGGTATCAGTCATATTGCACACACTTGCCTTAATGTTTATGACTGTAACTAAATCCACCTCATTTAATCATTGCAATACCTCTACGCAGAAACCACTAAATGAGGTATTAATGGTGCACCAAACAAACCTGTTAGGCAGACTATACAAATAAAACAAAGAAATATTCATGCTAGTTTAAGTGTTACACTTTTGGTCGTTCCGCACAAGTGAGATCCATAAAAAAAAGACCAGCCAGCACATCTTGTCTTTATTGCAGGAGAACGTCTCCTGTTTTACCATATGACCGTACTGAAAAAGGCCACTGCTGGAGTTCTGTGGCAGAATTGACCTTTCAAAACAAACATTAGGACAAGGATCATACACTACTTCTAGGTCTCCTTGTGTGAAACAAGAAAACAGCTTATTGCAATGAAACGATGGTGACTTGTATTTTGCTCAAGTTGCAAAGACAGATCTACAACTTCACCTCAATCGACTTATGCCACCTCCCTGATCACTTAATACTAGCTTTAACTGTCCTGCTGTGCTAACACGTCCTAGAAATCATTTCATTAACAGCCTTTAGAACACAAACGAATATTGGCGCTAGCGAGACAGCTCAAAATTTAAGAGAAAAGCAATACCTGAAACAGAAATACGTTCCCTTTCATCAGGACTTACCACCGATGCTTTTCCCGAGGCATTTAAAGCCTTCAGCTCCTGCACCCTGTTTCTCCACTGCTGTGCTAACTGATGGACAGAATTTATCTAAACATGGGAAAACACAAACGTGCTTTTAGTAAGCATTAGAAAAAAAGAAAAAGAACTAAAGTGATCAGACAAACGGAAAGAAAATATCAGGATATTTAGCGGTATCGCCCGAAAATATTGAGCTTTGCAGAAATGAACTCGCTTAATTTCAACCAGCCCCTTTNAGCTTTGCAGAAATGAACTCCCTTAATTTAAGTCAGTCCCTTTAACGCAAACCAACAGACTGCTGCACACAATGTATGCAGCAACACATAGCAACTGTGATTTGACACCGCTGATTGAAGGGCTACATGAAAACTGAAAAGCAATGAATATTCTTCAGAAACTTCCAACCTGAATGTCCTGCACTGAGATTGACACAAACACCCTAAGTGAAGCCCAGCTGGGCAGAATTTTCCTTAAAAAAAATTAACAAAGTCATCTCATGCCCCAAATGGCTGCAGGAACCAATCGTTGAGTATTTCCGCCCCAGGATTTCTCAGTTTTTCAAGAGGATCTTGCACCACCCCCATCCGTAATTCTTTTGTGTCTAGCCACATGCTAGGAGGCCATGTTGTTTGCCATCAGCTCTTACACGGCGGACCGGAAAATTCAGGTTTTGCCCCCGTTTATGAACAGAAACTCGTGCTTCGGGTAATACATTTTGCACCTGCATATTTTATGAGGACTGTACCATGCGGTTATCAGAAATGAGAAGTTAGAATCACAGAACTGTGTGAGATGGAAGGGACCTTTAAAGGCCATCTCATCCAACTGCCCTGCAATGAACAGGGACACCTACAGCCAGATCAGGTTGCTCAGTTACGGCAAAGCATTCAGGCTAGCAGCTCTTGTTGTTTTCTATTTGCTGCACAGAAAATTAAAAACATCACGGCATTCTTCTTACGTTCTCCTCGAGTTTGGTAATTAACTGAGTCAGGAGCTGCCTCCTGAAGAACAGCAACCACTCCTACCCCAAACGCGTCCACAGCAGAGGTCAGCTGCTTTAAACACTTACGTAGTTCCCGGTGTCATTGTTTGCTCTGCACTTATAATACTCCAGGCGCATCTCATCAGGCGAGAACTCCAGAAAGCCTGCAGGGAGGAAAACCATCCTCATTCTCCAACAAAAAGACAACCAAAATACAGAATTGCCCTCTAGAGTTAGAAAAGAAACTGCCCTTGCTACATCCCCCGGGGTAAGTCAGTTACAGCTGGAAACACAAAAAGGACTCGCTACAGAGCCTCACAGGTGCAAACACACACAATAAATACCGTAATCCAGTGCTCCTACTAGTTGCAACCCAGTGCAAGTAGTCGCCTTGCAAATGGTTCCATTTAGGCATAGCACTGGGGACAAGTATAAAAAGACATTCTAAACAGTAGCAGCACGCAGCAACGCTAAAAACTTTACCAACCTGAGACGTTAGGCTTGTCTTGCACGGGTGAGTAACAGGAAAACAGCCACTGTCCAGAAGATTCCCACACTGCCATGTCTTCCGCTATGCGCTCACTGGAAAACAAAACGTAACAACAAGAGAAGAAATTACACGGTCAAGAGCAAAAACACAAAAAGCAAAGTCAAACTCAAAGACCCAAAGCCATTGAAATTAATTTGAGTGGGATGCTACCCAAGGGGAACGACTGAAGCGTTCCATTATCGGGGAAAGAAAATACAGTCACTCTGCTGGATACATAGGTGTCCCTACAAAGCATTTTACCGTATCATCTAACTGCAAGTAAATCAAATCAGATCTTTAGGAGAAACCAAACCACAGTGCTTTCTGTGGTTCTCCCCCCACGTCCCAGCTTCCATCCTCAGGATCACGTCCTCTCTGTTACCCAGAGGAAGCCAGTAAGCAGTTAAACAGCTCATTGTAAACGCTTTCCCGGGGACAGGCTCATCACTTACAAAAGTCTCCGTTGCCCATCTCTGCAGCTAACACCAGGATTTGCGCTGGTTAACGCAGAGAATCCATTTTGTGTTAGGACCGCGCTTTTGTTGCCAGGTGATGCAGAACTGGAGGCAGTGAAGAGTCCTCCTCCATCACTGCTGCCACCCCACGTGCTGGGCTGGAACACGGGAGGCTGGGTAACGTTGGTGGATCCCTGGCTGGGAGCTCCCCATCCTCCTTGGCCTCCTCCTGCCTGCTGGAAAACGGGAGGCTGGATGACGCTGGTGGATCCCTGGCTGGGAGCTCCCCATCCACCTCCAGCTCCTCCTGCATGCTGGAACATTGGAGGCTGGATAACATTTGCGGATCCCTGGCTGGGAGCAGCCCAGCTTCCTCCTCCTCCCGTATGTTGGAACACAGGGGACCGGATAAGGTGTGCGGATCTCCGGCCAGCAGCACCCCATCCTCCTGCGCCTCCTCCTCCGCCAGGACCTGCTAATGAAGAAGAAACGACGTAAGGCGTTTCAGATGGGACGCGATTCGCACACCACCAACAAAGCCAGCAAGAAGCTGGAAACGAGAACACGCCCTTCTCCCAGTGAGTCCCCCCGGGCAGCTCAGAAGCAGAGCCCACCGCGCAGCCCCGCCACAGCGTCCCCGTGCAGCAGCAGAGCTCCCAAAAGCTGGAGCGTTTCCAGATGGGAGGCTGGGATTTGCCTGAAAGGAGAAACTGCTCACGCTACCGCTGCTGTTCACAGGAAAGCCTGCAATTGTGAAATGTACCAGAACGGTTAGAATGGGTGCACCTGTGATACTGAAGCACTGATGCATTTCAATCCTGCAGAAGAAAGTTTAACAAGAGCTGTTTAGTTGCTGGTTCTTTAGGCAAAAACTTACTTGGCAACCCAAAGCTTGAGGCTT
>NC_034410.1:55564353-55793770 GCF_002078875.1 Numida meleagris
CGGAACGCCGTGCCACAGCCGCACCCGCACCCGCCCCCGCACCCGCCCCCGCCGCCTCGGTGCCGCCACTCCGCGCTCCTCAAGCGCTCGGGAGCCGCTCTCCAGTTACGCCCGGGAAGGCACAAGGCGCAGGGGCCGGACACGCGCTCCCAGAAGCAGCATTTCGGGAACGACCGCCGCACCTCACAGCCCGCGGCGCCTTCTCCGCAGCGTAGCCCCACGCGGGAGCTCCTTCCTTCCCTCCCTCCCTCCATCTCTCCGTCCGTCCGTCCGTCCCTCGCTCCCTCCTTCTTTCCTTCCCTCCCTCCATCTCTCCGTCTGTCCGTCCCTCCCTCCATCCTTCCCTCCACCCCCCCCCTCCGCGCCCGGCTCCCCGCGGCCCGGTACCTGCGTAGGGGCGCCCCCAGCGGCTGCGGGCGTGCACGTTCCAGCCGCTGTCGCCGAAGCGGCAGCGACCCTGCAGAAAGAGCCGGTAGGCGCCCATGGCCGACCGACTGCTGCCGCCTAGTGGCGCCGGCTGCTGCCTACGGCCGCCAACCGCCGCCAACCGCCGCCGTGACGACGACCGCTGCCGTGACGTCACCGCCGCCGGACGTCACAGAGCGCACACACTCTAACTGTGAAGGAGATCTTAGCCGCATATGAGGGGGTTCGAGCTGCTTCCAAAGTAATTGGTACTGAAACACAGCTCCTTCTAGTACCACTACTGCCGGCGCTCAACTGGATGTTTGAGGGAAATGTTCCCTTCACTCATCATGCTACTGATGCCACTTGGAGAAAGTGGATTGTGTTGATTACTCAGTGAGCTCGGATGGGGAATCTTAGTCGTCCAGGGATCTTAGAAGTGATCATGGACTTGCCTGAAGGTAAAAAGTTATGAACATTGTCAGCAGTAGAGTTGTCATGTGCTAAAGAGGCCTCACCACACAATGAATTACCAGAAAAAGAAATTTGCCCTGTTCACAGATGGATCATGTCGTGTTGTGGGGAAGCATCGCAGATGGAAATCTGCTGTGTGGAGCCCTACATGACCAGTTGCAGAGGCCACTGAAGGAAAAGGAGAATCTAGCCAATTTGCAGAGGTAAAGGCTGTCCAGCTGGCTTTAGATGTTGCTGAATGGGAGAGGTGGCCAATGCTTTATCTTTATACTGACTCATGGATGGTGGCAAATGCCTTATGGGGGTGGTTACAGCAGTGGGAACAAAACAACTGGTAGCGAAAGGGTAAACCTATTTGGGCTGCTGAACTGTGGAAAGACATTGCTGCCCGAATTAAGAATATGGTTGTAAAGGTGCGTCATGTAGACATCTCCCGCCTGGCAGATCGGGAGTCTCTTCCTTCCTATCCGTCGGGGAAGCACGTGGTCCCCCTGCAGCTTATTGTGTAAGAATCTCAGCTTGTAACTCTGTTTGATTTATTGGCCTCAATTTCAATATAATATTTAGTAAATTAACATTCCTCCTCAGATTGGTGCCGCTGTTTGGTTTTAGATCCACCTACGAGTTCCCTACCTTTCCCCTTTTCCCTTTGTCTTCCCCAGGGTGTGGGCCTGCAGCTCCCCTGCTGCATTAGCCACCGGAGCAGTCCGGGCTGGCCCCTATACCGCTGACTTTTTTTTTCCCTCCTTTCTCTCTTTTTCTGGGCCTGTGGGCCTGCTGTCCCTGTCATGGACGCAGATCCTTAGATAGTGCCGTGACAACCACATCCTGTAAAAGATACCCAGGCACCTTCTTAGTCCTGGAAACTCTTAAGTATTTATGGTGACAACATTATCAGAAAATTGACATTTGCCAAACTGATTACTCAGCTGTTATTTAGGTAATGAGATGGTTAGAGCCCAACCTATGTCAAAGCTAATATAACCCAAACTGAGATCTTGAGACTGTATCCCACAGCAAGGCACAGGGTACATACACCTCATCTATGTACGTTTTATGCTCACTCTCTCTTGAGGCTTGCTAGAGTACAATTTCCAAAAGGTAATTTGAGGATATATAGAAATTCTGGTCAAGCTTCAAACAGATACTGAGTCTGAGAAGAAGAGATAGCTTTTCTTGAGTACTGGGATTACACAAGCAATCCAGCAAGATTAGGCCGAAGATCCGCCGAAGAAGCACAACTTGTATTTTTCATGTGGGGGAAGGAGGGATGCTCCCCACAAATGAGTGGCTTCAACAGACTCCTGAATCAGCCAAGAGGCCCATGAGTGCAAGATGGTGGGACCTCCACAGCTGCACATGAAAGCATGAACACTCGGCCCCACACAGGGTCTCCTGCCTCATGTCAGCTTCCCAGTCTCTTCATCACACCACAGCGCGGCCAGACCCTGTCCATCACCATCCTTTTGTATCTTCCAAATTCATTTCAAAAATTATCCTCAGATAAAAATTATCCTTACAAATCACTTACTCATGTCATCATCCTACTCTCATTATGAACATGTATGAGAAAAAACATGAGGCAAGGCAGAAATGAGGAGAAAGGAGAGGAGAAAGGAGAGGAGAAAGGAGAGGGGAGGGGAGGGAGGAGAAGGGAGGGGGGGGAGGGAGGGAAAGGAAGGGAAAGGAAATGATTTTAGAGCACTTTTTTTCTTCTTGGCACACTTTGTTTAAAAGTAGCACAAATTGCAAAGCCATTGCATGAGTAATTAATTCATACTGACAACACCTTGGGCCGTATTTCAGCAGTTTTTTGTTATCTTTATGCTCTGAGTGCAATTGTAAATGCCCTTCTGTGGAATATGTGTCTGTATACACTAGTTATACATCCTAGTGGTTTCATGGTAACAGAAGCTTTCCAGATTATTTCCCAGCTGTCTTACTAAAAGTCTATTGATTAAAAATTCAAATAGTATTATTCAATTCCATAAATTTGATAATAGTTTTTACTGGTTTCCACAGATGTTCATTACATATGGAATATTTTCTACTTTTGTTTCAGAATTTCTGCGGCTTTGCTACGGTTTCTTGTCCCCAGCTGTTGAATTAAATTGTGACTGAGGAAAGATGTTCAGGGTAATGAAGAAAAAAAATTAAAAAGGTATCTGTTTTCTACATCAACTGCTTAAATGTATTCAAATGTCTAGGTCAGAATCAGATACATTTTTTGACTGGATTTGAAATAAAACTTTCTTTTTCTTACAATCCAGTTTCCTGGACATCTCAAAACAATTTATTACTGAGTTTATTATTGCAAGCCATGAATTTATATGAAGGGAGTGCTTCCCACTCCTGCTTTGTTTCCCTAAGCTGATGATTGATGGATACAGGTTACTGATTCAGTCTGCGTTATTTTCCTCACATAATATGTCTGAATCTCTGGATTTATTTGAGGTCCCAAAGTAATGTCTGGGTAAATCACACAAAAATTAGGTCATTTAAAATAAAGTAACTGATTTTACTTGTTAATAATTACTGCTTTTATCCTGATTTTCAAATAAATTATTGTGTTAGAGATAGTGCTCTAAAAATTTTGACAAGTTAGTGCTTTCTGTGTAGCATGCGAATTATTTGTTTTAATTATCTGTTGACAGCAAGTTTGGGGAGGAAGAGGGAGGTCTATGTTAAATATGACACCCAGTACTCTTTTCTCTCAGGACAGAATAGAATACTGCTGTAATGAATAACTGCCAGTGAAGGAATAAGTAACAACGTTCTTCCAAACGATTCTTTCAGTATTCTCCCAAACCCACTAACATCCATGTTAAAATTCCCAGGAGTCTGATATTGCAGGTAAGTCATTTTCATGCCTTCGTTTCTGTGTCTTGAACTGGTCCTAATCCACTATGAGTTCACTAGACACAAATAAATCAAAACCAGTTGTTCTCAAATAAGGTTTTTGACATGGAACAGTCTGCTGCAGTTCAGAGATGTCAGATGTAAAGAAAAAAATCCCATGAAAGTATATAGAATGCATACACACAGAAAAGGTGGCTACTACACACTGTGCCACTGAATTTGGCATAGAGCTCAGAAAAGAGCACTTCAAATGTTTAAAGTTTGCCAAAACCTTACAATCTTTCAATGAGTAGTGACTGCCAACATTAGATATGTTTCTTTCCACCTGTAATGATACAAAAGCTACACAAGGAAAAAAAGTCATAGCTGTTTTTTTTTCAGCTATATTCAAAATAATCCTTTTTTAAATTTTTTTTTCTAAACATTCTTGAAGATTTTCTGAAACTAAAAGTAGGTTTTTATAATTTTTGCTTTTCACTCTTACTGGGAGATAATAGTTAGCTTTCCTAGTATTTTTATATAATTCAAGGTTTTTTTAGCATAATGGAGCACTAAATTAGAAAATCTCTCACACCACATCTAAAGAAATAACAGTGCTGGATGTCTAACAACATAACTTTAGATGCAATTTTTCATACATCAGTTAAGGGCTCCAAGAAAGGACAGGTGAAGTGCTCTACATTTTCCACAAGTCATTAGGTTATCTATAAAACATTATTGCAGAGCAGTTGTTTACATTCATGCTTTTTCTAATACTAGTTCAGGCAGCGTACTCTTACATCAGCCTCAGTAAAGATCACCTCAATAACTGATCATGTCATGTTTCCATCTTTTGCAATGTGATAATTTGATTGGCCTTCTATGATTGAGTGATGGCATCAGTGGACAAAAGAAGGGCAACAGATGTCATCTACCTGGACTTGTGCAAGGCTTTTGACACGGGCCAACACCATATCCTTATCTCTATATTTGATAGATATGGTTTTGAAGGGTGGACTATTTGGTGCATAAAGAATTGATTGGAAGGCTACTACCAGAGGTTTGTGGTATACAGCTCTATGTACAGGTGGAAACCAATGATGAGTGGTGTCCCTCATGAGTCCATCTTGGGACCAGTGCTCTTCAGCATCTTTATCAATGACATAGATTATGGGATTGAGAGCACCCTCAGCAAATTTGCTGATGACACCAGGCTGAGCGGTGCAGCTGATAGGACAGAAAGAAGAGGGACCTGGACAGGCTTGAAAAGTGGGTCAATGTGAACCTAATGAGGTTAATCAAGGCCAAGTGCAAGGTGCTGAGTTGGCACAATCCTGTATGTATGTACAGACTGGGGGCAGCTCTACTGAGAAGGACTTGGGAGCCCTGTTGGATGAAAAACTTAACATGAGCCAGCAACGTGTGGTTACAACCCTGAAGGCCAACCTTATACTGGTCTGCATCAAAAGAGGGGTAGCCAGCAGGGTGAGGGGAGGGGAAGTGCCTCTCTACTCTTCTCTCATGAGGCCTCATCTGGAATACTGCATCTAGGTCTGGGGCCCCTAACTCAAGAAAGATGTGGAGTTTTTGGAACAGATCCAGAGAAGGGCTACAAAGACAATTAGAGGGCTGGAGCACCTCACATCTCCTACAAAGACGGGCTGAGGGAGGTGGGTTTGTTCAGCCTGGAAAAGGCTCAGGGGAGACCTCATTGTGTGCTTCCAATACCTGACAGGAGCTTTTAAGCAGGAGGGAAATCAACTTTCTACACAGTCTGATAGTAACAGGACAAGGGGGAATGGTTTTAAACTAAAAGAGGAGAAATTTAGATTAGATGGTAGGGGGAAATTTTTCACTGAGAGGATGGTGAGGATGGACAGAAGGTGCAGAAAAATTGTGGATGTTCCATCTCTGAAGGTGTTCAAGGCCAGGTTGGATGGGGCCCTGGACAACCCAATTTAGTGGTTGGCAAACCTGTTCATGGCAGGAAGGTTGGAACTAAATAATGTTTGATTTCCTTCCCAACCCAAGCCATTCTGTGTCTCTATAATTCACAGAATCACAGGATGTCAGGGATGGTAGGGACCTCGAAAGATTATCTAGTCCAATCCCCCTGCCAGAGCAGAAACAACTAGATTAGGTCACGCAGGAATGCATCCAGGCCGGCTTTGAATGCCTCCAGAGAAGGAGACCCCACAACCTCTCTGGGCAGCCTGTTCCAGTGTTCTGTTACCCTCAGTGTGAAGAAGTTTTTTCTCATATTTATGTGGAACCTCCTATGTTCCATCTTGCACTCATTGCATGGCTCCATCCTCCTGTTTAATTATATTAAACATATAATGTTTACATATTTATAAACATTAATGAGTCTCAGTCTCCTCAGTCTCCTCCAAGCTAAAGAGACCCAGCTCCCTCCGCCCTTCCTCGTAAGGGAGATGCTCCACTCCCTTCATCATCTTTGTGGCTTTGCGCTGGACTCTCCCAAGCAGTTCCTTGTCTTTCTTGAACTGTGGGGCGCAGAACTGGACACAATATTCCAGATGCGGTCTCACTAGGCAGAGTAGAGGGGGTGGAGAACCCTGCATGACCTACTAACCACACCTCTTCTAATACACCCCAGGATGCCACTGGCCTTCTTGGCCACAAGGGCACAGTGCTGGCTCATGTCATCCTGCTGTCCACCAGGACCCCCAGGTCCTTTCCCCTACCAGCACTATTAGATTGCCATCCTGGAATTATGTCCTTGTTTCTTTCACAACTGATGTATTTTGTTTCTCTAACAAGTCAATCCCATTCTCATAGCCATCCTTTTGAATTGCTAAGTTTTTCCAATTTTCAAGTGTCATTTTTTCAATTTTACTTTCTTTATTTCCTAATACTCATTTTCATCCTAGTAATAGTGAAGATGATCTCTCTTATGGATCATCACTTAGACAAACTATGTGTTATCTCTCAGTTTTCAGGCATTTCTTTCAAATTCCTAGTGACCTTCACTGTTGCTTTCTGAAATGTCTCCTATTTCATTAAACCTCTTTTATAGCAGTTAATTTGACTTGAGATGTCTCAGCATTTGGCATTTTGTTGTTAAAGTCCCTGTCTGTAGTTATCTTTTGATTATTTTACTTAAAGCAGCAATATTTGTACCCCGAATCTGTACTGGTGACTTTTCCTTTAATAAGCTTGTAGAATCCATCATGTATAATTATCATTTATTCCAACATCTCCTCCACTCGCAATTGCTTCCCATGGTTCTCTCAGAGAATATTTGCCATTTATATTCTTTTCTTTTCCCTGCTTTATTATTTTATCTTATTTTTAAGTCATATACCTTCTCTGAGTTGCCACCCAGTGTCACTGAGTGAGCCTGGGGGACAGTATGAGGATGTATATCCCTCTTGCCCTTACAGTTCTCATTTGGATGCAGTACTTCTGGCCACTGTCTGGCAGTTTTATGTGTATATGAACCATAGAATCACAGGATCATAGGGGTTGGAAGGGAGCTCTGGAAATCATCTAGTTCAACCCCGCTCCTAAAGCAGGTTCCCTAGGGTAGGCTGCACAGGAAAGTGTTCAGGTGGGTTCTGAATATCTCCAGAGAAGACTCCACACCCTCTCGCTGCAGCTTGTTCCAGTGCTTTCTCACTCTCAAAGTGAATAATTTTTTCCTCATGTCCAGATGGAAATTTCTGTGTTCCAGTTTGGGCCTGTTGCCCTTCATCCTGTTGCTGCACGCCACTGAAAAGAGTCTGGCCCCATCCATTTGACTCTGACACTTCAGCTACTTACAAACAGTGATGAGATCACCTCTCAGTTTTCTCCACACCAGGCTGAACAGTCTCAGGTCTCTCAGACTTTCCTCATAAGGGACATGCTCCGGGCCCCAACATTCAGCTGCAAGTTTAATTACCTCACTGCGGTAACTTTAGTCACCTCTGCTTTATCCCTGTCATGTTCTCCCACCAGGCTCAGCAGAGACTTTGAGGAGGAGAAACAAAAGATTGAGCCTCTCACACCAGATACCAAGCCAGCTCTCCTCCGTGCCTGCTTCTTGTCAAATGATGAGGTTCTGCTTTCACTTTTCTTAGCACTTAGGGTATTTTTATCTGGTCTTTTAAAATGAGACTTAACCAACAAGTGGAGTTTCCTTCTCTGGGAATATTCAAGACCAGTCTGGGCGCCTACCTGTGCAACCTGCTGTAGGGAACATGCTTTAGGAGGGGGTTTGGACTCAGTGATCACTGGAGATCGCTTCCAACCCCTACAGTTCTGTGATTCTGTGAGGCTGTGACTGGTTTTCCACAGTTGTTTCCTGAGTACAGATGAAGCTGTAGTTGCAGTTGCAGTTTTTTATTACAACTGTAGAGGGCAGACAAGACAAGAAGGATCTGCGGATTTCCAGGTTCCTTTCAAGCTTTTCCCCTGCTCCAGGCAAAAGTTGTCCCACTCAAAAGGGCAGCAGGTACCATTTTGCATTACGAAAGTACTTGACACGATTTGGCTACTCGTGGTCCTTCAAAAACTTGTTTATTCTGCGACGAGAGAATAAACAGTTTATTTCAAAGCCACATCAGAATTCAGTAACTCCCTGAATTCTTTACCAAGGAATTTTACAGCAATGTGATGACAATTATGATTAAAAAAAAGAAGTTTGTTTTATTTTTATTGTTGTTGTTTTTATTGTTATTATTAATGAATATGTAGCTTCTAATTTTAAATGTCAGTCTTGTCATTGATTTTACTTACAGATGAAGCACTCTATTTCAGTTCCTGCTGCTCTGTATGATGACCTAAGATGGATACTACAAAAGAGTAAGGATAATTTAGCTCAACATATTACTCAAATAAACAGTATTAAAAAAAATCCCCAAGAACTAATGCTTACGAAAAAAAAAATACCTGTTATTTTTATCTTGAAAAAACAAGATACTTCTTAGGTATTTTTGGTCATAATGATCATCAAGGAACTGGATAAGGCACGTATTGTGCAATTTAATGATTTGAGTTCTTTGCGATACCTTGTAATATTTAATTGTCAAAACATAGAACCAAATATTACATGCCTTCAGAACTTCCTCCATTTTTATTGTGCAGGAAGCTATTATTTTTGGGCAGAAACTCTGATGACCCTGTGACACTCCGAGATTTATGCTAGGGAATCACAGGCTGTGTATTTATACTTCAAACTTTGGGCATTTTGTCATGACCGACAGCAAACTGGACAAACATCTTTTTGCTGAGATCTAGAAGAGATATCGACTAAAGCAAATCCTCACAGTGCAAGGATACTTTGCTCCTTCAGAACTATAGTCCTGGGAATATTTGCTACACTGTTGGTGTGATACATAGGGAGATAAAGGACTGCATCCATCTTCGGTGCAGTGAACCAGCAGTATTTGCTGTTGTTGAAAAAAATGGGCAAAAGCTCTACCATTGGCACACAGACAACAAAGTTCAGTTTCTTGATCTTAGTGCGATCAGACATAGAAGGTTACAGAGAAGAATTTTTCTCTATTATATGTTTCGTATGCAGCTCTTTGCTTCCTGTTTTGTAGTGATGAGACACCATTTGCTCCAAATGATTCCAAATTTCAGTACATTTTCAGATATTAAATAGCAAAGATCTCCTGACTGATACAGGTAGGTTAGATTTCCCAGTTACCTATAAACATAGCTTTGGTTTCCATGGTTACTCAGGTGCATAGAGCATTTTTCTTTCACACCATTGGTTGCCATGGATACAAGTTGTTACAAAACATAGCAGCTATAAATGAACATTGCAGGGATGTAGCTCTGCATTCAGCAGTGAGCTGTAGTAAACTTTGCTTCATAGTGCATTTGAAAACTGAAGATATCCTCAGCAGAGTTCTTCTCTGAGTTAGTTGAATTAATGCACTTGCTATAAGAGAAGATGCTCACCAAAATTATCAAATGTTAAGCATTCATGAGACTGGCACAGCTACATTGCTCAAAATAAAGAATTTGAACACATTCTGGCAAACATACCAATATATTAATCCTAACTACATAGTCTCAAATAGAAATCCAACCAAGCCAATGGAAATTGAATCAGAAAAGAATATTTTCTAAATTTGAGGACAATACTGCCTTACCAACAGGAATTATCTCACGCACTGTACAACAGCTACTTCTTAGAAAGAATTACAAATATTTGCAAATGTCTGCTGTATAATGTAGCCGGACCGGTATTATGGCACCACCCCTAGAACCTATTGCTATGGAAGCTATAAAAAAGCAATTACATATGTGCAATTGCCATAATTTTCAGTTATATCAGCTCAGTGTGACTGAAAGGCTCCACAAAGTTCATACAGTCACTTCTACATATTTTTGGAGTATTTTTACCCAGTGGCAGGCAATCCAATACAAAATCCTACCGAAGACACGGCGCATGCAGGTGCTGTCTTCAAATTCTTAGGGCATAGAAACTGAAAGCAGGATTTACAGAATGAATTCATTCTCAAGTTATATGTTCACTGTGAACTGTGAGTATAAAAAACATTAATTAATAAAAATTATAAATAATAACCCTCTGTGTATTGGAGAGAAGGCCTGTTTCGGCACACCAGCTCTGAGAAAATAGAACTACAGTAACTGAGAAGGCATCAGCATAACACTGACATTTTGGTAACTGCTGAGAAATCAGAAGGCATTAACAGGAGGCGCAGTAAGCAGGAAAGTTGCTAAATTAAAATTCAAATGCAAGTAATACTTGCAACAACCCATGGTAAAATTGCTAGTGCATCGCTATTTATGTATTCATGCAGACACGACAAGAAATTGACCTATTAACATACGGAGATCTTGCAAAACTAGTTTTGACCAAGGAAAAGGATGAATATTTATCTGCCTCAGTGAAGGTTAACATACTTGAATAAAGAGAGAAAGGAAGGATTATACCACGTCACTGTAACCCCTTGTACTATTACCAGATTTCTTGACAATTCCATTGGTAGGACTGAGAAGATACTAAAAATCTGTTCAAAGAGCAGAAGCTTTACCGGAAGATTGCAAAAGTAACGTGTGAATACAATTCACAGTGCTGGACAAATATGGTCAAGGGCACTCAGCTCACTTGAGAATTTCAAAATTCTCACAATTACTCAAAAATAATAGAAAAAAAATTATGTCTCATGTTCCTTGAAAATGAAAAGTATCCACTTCTTCACAGTTGATGGGCTTTTCCTCAAACTGAAACAGATCAAGCTATTTTAGAGTATATCCAAAAAAGCATAACGCAACAAGGTATGAATTTGTATCCAAACTAGCACATCTCCCAGACCTCTTTCCTGTGGAATAACTGTCATGTGAAATGCTTCAAAGCAGCTGGTTTAGCAAATGGAGAGAGGGAGAGCAGGGTGCATGGGGACTGAAATCTCTGCACCAACCCCAAGAGGGGCGGGACTCCCTGCATACTGCCATGCTGTCATGTTTCCCTGCCACCAAGGCCAAGCTGCTCAGAAGGACTGTTTGGTGGAGATGGGGTTGCATGTCACAGGCTGCCTCCAGAATGCCTCTGGATATCTACTATAGAGTGATGACAGCTTCACAGAGCTTTTGTCTGACCGTATGAATGCACTTACTGTGGAAAGGCAGCTGGAGGTAACCAGATAAACATTTACCTAGAAGGCTACATTTTTAATTATCATCAGATTGCATGACAGTACACTGAGCCTATTATTTCAGTGGGGTTAAGCCTACTAGTTCATCAATTATATGAAAACCAAGAATTGACTCAGCAAAAAAATATAATCTTAGCCTCAGCCACCTGCGGTGAACCTGTTTTCTTGGTCCTCCATTTCACAGCATTTCTGGAGTTTGCAGGAAGGTACCAGGTGCTGCTTTGTTTCTTGAATGGGAGCATGGGACTACCTACATCCTGTCTGTTTACCGGAAGAGGAATTCTGTGAGCAAAATTCAAGGGCACTCTGTTTCAGAGAAAGTAAATAGAGGGACAATTGCTGCTCTCATCCTCTTCTCCTTGCTTTCACTAAGATAATAGGATGCATCTCTAAACACGACAAGCAGAGAAGGCTTGTCTCTCTCAGGCTGTGCTGCACTAAGGAGCTTTTGCATACTTGCACAGATTGTTCAAAAAACACTAGCACTGAGTATGCAAGTGATTTTTTTCTGCAGAAGAAATAAGAATGAGTATGCAGCTGTATCTAATGCATTTACTATCAGCAAAATTAGGATCTCACAACTATGCAAAGGAGGACAATCCTCTTACCCTACTGGATCAGTAAATTTGTGCCGCCATGAAGGCTGCAAGGCATTAGAAATGGGGCTGCCTCACAAAGCAAAGCTAGCCAGACTTCCTCTCTCTGCACACACTTCCCCTTCAGTCTTAGTCAACATCAGAAAAAATATAGTTATCTTCTCACTAATCTTGTTGTGTTGTTGTGTGAATAATTGTTAGGAGTCCACATTACCCCCTTTTTTTTTAAAAATAAAAAGACTTCAGCCTCCATAACTTGGCAAGAACAGCCAACAAATAGAAATCACAGAAACTGAGGAATCAAAACTGGCATAGCAACATAGCAAAAAGTGTGAAAAAAAGGTAATTCCATTTGACTTCATCATATATATCCACAAGCAATATGGTATCAGAGTTCAGAGATTTAATTCCTTGCTTTACAGAACAAACAGATGAGTTAATGGCTCCTTGTAGCAAGAGTAGCTTCAAGAAACTTCATACAGCCTGCTGTTAAAAAAATGGGTAACTGGGAATCAGAAGAAAAATAAAAAAAGTGGTAAAAACAGCTGTATGCTGAAGATGACAGTTAAACATCTTTAGGACAGTTTTTTTTCCCCCATCATGCTGTAGCACTTCCAATATACCATTTTCCTGAGTCAAGCATTGAGGCAAGAACTAAGCACAAAGTCAATGTGACAGAAATACTGAATATTTTAATGAAAAGCTATGGTGAAAAATATATGGGTACTCTTACAGAGTCTTCATATGTCAGAAACTAAACTTCCTACTTGTCTTTAGGATATGGGCTTTTGCCAGTTGAGCAACAGGGGGTCTTTAGCTTGATGTTCTTAAAAAAAAAAAAAAAGGCAATGGAAGAACCAGAAGTAGAGTAGAAAGAAGATGTGTAGATTCAGGTGCTCACCCCAGAGTATGTCACCTAGGAACAGCTAATGATGGAGAAGTGCTGGCCTTGGCTGCCTTTACCAACTGCAGCAGTCCCCATGCACCTGTTCACTGCACAAAATGGAAAATCTCTACCAAGAGTGACAGTATCCCCAAAACATTGTCCTTGGACACAGAACAGTCACCAGCCATGCACAGAGACTTCCATGCAGCATGATGACACGAAGCAGGCAGGTTCCTATCTTCAAGGGCCTTAGGCAGACCAGCAGGGATACGGAGTTTGTCTTTCAAGCACCGATGCACGAAGTCACATGGCAAAGAAGGCTCAGCAACCTTTGCCTGAAAACTCCTTGCTTCAGTATCTTGTGATCTTTCTGGAAGAATCCTCCTAAAGAATCACAGACCATAACAAGTTGGAAGGGAACTACAAGAATCACCAACTCCAACTCTTGGCTCTACACAGGATCACCCAAAACTCAAACCCTATGTCTGAGAGCGCTGTCCAGATGTGTCTTGAACTCCAGCAGGCCTGGCGTTTTGACCACTGCCTTCGGGAGCCTTCTCCTGTGTCCGATCACCCTCCACTGTCTAGCAATGCTGGGCCTGATGTACTCCAGGGTACAGTTGGCTTTTTTGGCTGCCAGGGCACAATGCTGACTGAGATTCAACTTGCCTTCAAACAGAACTGCAGCTCCCTTTCTGTGGGGCTGCTCTCCAGCCTCTCATCCCCCAGTCTGTATATAAATACAAGGTTACCCCATCCCAGGTGTAGAATCCAACACTTGCTAAATGTAGTTGGTGACTGCCCAAGCCTCTAATTCATCAAGATCACTCTGCAAGGCCTCTTCACCCTTGGGGGAGCGAAAAGTTTCTCCCAATTTACTGTCCTCTGCAAACTTATTCAGTATACCTTTAAGTCTTGTATTCAAGTCATTGATGAAAAAAAATTAAAGAGAACTGAGAACTGTGGAATCCCATTAAAGATTGGCCACCAGCCTCATGGAACACCATCTACCCCTCACCCACATTATGCTTTTGTCTAGCTGTACGCTGGACATTTTGTCTAGGAGGATACTGTGAGAAACTGTACCAAAAACTTTGCTGAAATACAAAATGACTACATCTACTGGCTTTCGCTGGTCAGCTAGGTGAGTAACCTTACTAAAAGGGTAAGTTTGTTAAACACAACTTCCTCCTCTTGAGCCCATGTCAGCTATGACGATTGACTACACTGTCTTTGAAATGCTTTTAAATATCTCACAAAATAGTCTTCTCCACAATTTTACCAGGCACTGAAGTGTGACTGACAGGCACATAAATAATTAACAGGCTGTTGTTGCCCTTTTTGAGAACTGCAATAACATTTAGCAGCTTCCAGTCGACTGGGGCCTCTCCAGATTACCTAGGCTTCTTTCCTCTTTATCTCCAGCAGCAGCATCGACACTCCAAAAATAAAAGCCCCTTCTCGGGATCATTCTGCGTGAGACGCCGCTGCAGCAGGATCCGCAGCAGGACATGCTGCCGACAGCCGCGCCCCTCCGCCGCGGCCAGCTCGGAGCGCTTAGGGCGCCATTTCGAGCTGCCGTCCCTGCCGGGGGGCGGCGCCACCTGCTGCCCCCGAGCGCGGCCGTTCCCTACGCCCACTCCTCAAGATGGAGGCGCGGCGCTTCCTCTCTTCAGTGCTGGTACGGAGCTCCGTCACCTCTGTAGAGACGGAGCGGTATCAGTCCCGCGTTCCGCGTCTTTCTCCCTTCCCCGCTGCCCGCAGGTGAAGCTCCGCCGCGCCGCCGTGGCTCGGCAACCTCAGCGCTGGGGCGGTGCGTGGTGTGGTCTTTGGGCGATGAACCTGCGCGGAACGCGGTGGCTGCCCCCGGGAGGCGTGCGGAGGAACGGCGCTCCCCCCTGAGTCAGCAGCGGCGCGGCGGTGGGCGGCACGTCGCCGCCGGCCCGTACCCGCTGAGCCCCACGGCCCTCCAGAACCAACTCCCAGCCGCACACCCACGGGAGGGACGGGGTCGCGGGGGCTCCGCCGGCAGCTGTCCGCCACCGGCAGGTAGGCTGGCTGCCGTGGTCTCGGGTGCTGGTGCGGAGAGGAAAGGGGCGGCAAACGGAGCCGGCGCTGCCCAGCTCCCGGCTCAGCTCCGTGCCGAGCGCTGGGTAGCCGCTCGCTGCCGAGGGGCCGGGCCCGCGGGGAGGTGCAGCCCAGAGCTGCCCCGCCGGCAGCCCACCTCCCGGCGTGGGGAGGGGACCGAGGGGGGGCAGCGCCTCGGCGCCGTGGTGAGCATCGCGCTGAAGTGCTGACGGGACAGCGATAATTCGTTCTTCGGGGAGTTGTGCCTATCATCCCACCGCCGTCAGCCCCCGGGCAGAATGTGTGCGCGGTGTGCGTACAACCTGTTAGGCCGGGAGCGTGGGAAGGGATTCTCTTAACTGCAATGGGCTCTGGGCTGTATGGGAGGCATGCGAATGCGGCTATTTAATTTGCAGGTAGGTTTATGTTTGTAGTTGAGTATGTAGCTAAATCTGATTTAAGCTCAGAAATCAAACCTTTATGTTGTCCTCTGTGTGCGTATGTGTGTTTAGATATTTGTATATCCAAAGTAGGAATACCTAGGAATATTTTTCCGTGCCAAGTTGTTATCCTGTCTCCTGTCGACATGTGTTACAGCCCAGACCTGTATTTTTGCGTGAATGGTGAGCATGGTGCTCATGTTTAGTATGTGTAATGTTTTGTCAGAGCACATTCACAAGCAGCAGAGCTTAAACTGAAGAAAATACTGTCGCTGCAATTTGGGGAGTTACCTCATTCCCTTGACCACCTTCAGAGTGTATGGCTCGAGCAGATAACCTTTGAACAAGTCATATAGACAAGGGAACAAAATTAAGCACAAGCTGGATTTCGCTCCAGTCCTCCCTAATCTGTTTGTGCTATAGGAGCTTTCTCATGTGCCTCATACTGAGTATTCAACAAGATACTGATGTTGATACAGTATACTGGCTGCTAATCTCTTCATGGTAGGTTCTGTGTGTGCCTTTGCTTTTACAGTATTTTATATGAGTCTGATGCTCAACCTCACAACTGTAACATGTTTGTTTTGATTAATATTCCTGGTGTTTTGCGGGGTTTACTGTTGAAGCTGTTGTTTCATCGTTAGGCATTGTCTTAATCCAAATCTACATTTTAAAAACCCAGGGTGGTACAAAGTTAACAGGTGATAACTGTCCATACTTATTTTGGTAACTGAGGTCCTGGGGATTGAGCTGCTCAGCATATTGCACATCAGATTGTGTGTCTTAAGTGGTGCACGTGTATGCATGCAAGGTTCACAGACCAATACTTTTCCTTTAAGCACAAGGCAAAGGTGGTGTAACCTGGATTTTGTGTGATTGAGGCTAATTGGAATCACGTTCATGGCCTGTGCAGAGGGCTGTACTCTGGGGATGCTTGCCTGCCCAGTCTAGTCTGCCTCCAGCTTTTCCTGCAAGGAGTATTGTGTTGGAGGAATGGAAGTGCACTTCATTAATACTTCAGTTTCCTCAAAAAAACCCCAAAAAAAACAAACAAACAAAAAAACACCTGTAAGCATAAAACTTTTGCATAGTTGTTAGTTACCTACCAGTAAGCTATGATTCTATCAGTTCTAATGATTACATAGAGTGAGGAAGTTTTGGTGACGTGGAGGGAGCTATAGCTTACTTCAGTTTTGTCCTATTAGTTTTTGATGCTGTGCTAACAGGAGGAGGTGGCTGCTAATTTCAGTGGTGTGAAGACTGGAGAGTTCCGAGTCTTCTCATTGGCAGGTTTCTGAACCTGCTGGTGTAACGTCCATCTGGAACAGTTCAAAACCATCCCAGCATCTGTTTCAGGTGGGGGCCTTCAGACCCCTTCCACTTGAATAATTACTGTGGGCTTCTTCACGTATTTGTATTATGAGCTGAGCTTATAGGTCTTTTCTTTAAAAAAAAAAAAAGGCTTTTTTGCTATTTAGTAATGCCACCAAGTGCATATATTTAGTAGAAATTTGGCATTTAAAGGTTGGTCTGTGATTAAGTGCTGTACATCCAAACAGTTTCCAATTTCAAGGCTGTAGAACAAGTACAGAACCACAGTAATGGATATTATACCCTTGGGGAGAAATCCTTCCTACTGTCAAGCAGTTAGCTTTCAATTTCTGTTACAAACTGTCTCTTAGAACAAATTTATAATATAATTTAGCTGCAGGTACTGTTTTTCCATTTAAATGTCTGATTTTTTTTTTCTAGTTAACATCAGGGTCTGACTGTATTATTTTTCAAGATGATATGAGGTTGCAATTAACAGGTATGAACTGAGTAAATCCTGCTGGAGGTATGAATGTAGTTAGCCTGATGTCAGTTTTCAACTAGTTGGCCTTGTTGAAGAGGTGATTTAGTGATTGTTCAGTCCTAATATGGTTTCCTGAAAAAATCTCTGTTCTCTGTGCTTTACTAACTCTCCTGCGTATTACAGGGAGTTCCACTGGTTAAATATAGATAGATTTGAAGAAAATAAAGAAATTCTCATTCATTTCAGTGGGGCTGTGAAGGTTTTCCTGGTGGTGGGGTGTGCGCATGCATACTTGTTTTACCTGTTTTTAGCAAGGAAGTAGGGTCAATTCACTTTTAAACTGAAGACTGACAATTCTTTTTTTCTTTTATCTTTGTATATGCCTATTTTCTATGTAGTCTTCTTTTTCTACAGACTGCACTGATAGTGTGACAGGAGTGCTACCTATAATTATGGGTAGTGGATGATGTATTTTGGGAGGGGATGGGAGGCCTGTCGAAGTTCAAATTGCAGTTCTGCCTCTTCTGACACTGACATTTTTACGGAAGTGGCATCTGATCATCTCAGTGGTTCAGGAGTCCTGATTTAAAAAAAAAAAACAAAAAAACTTGAAGGCTAACAATTGATATAATATATATATTATATATAATATATGTAATATTATATATTCAGAGGGCTGGAGCACCTCTCCTATGAGAAAAGGTTGAGGGAACTAGGCTTGTGTAGTTTGGAGAAGAGAAGGCTCCGGGGAGACCTCATTGTGGCCTTCCAATACTTGAAGGGAGCGTATAAACAGGAGGGGGAATGATTGTTTACGAGGGTGGATAGCGATAGGACAAGGGGGAATGGTTTTAAACTGAGACAGGGGAGATTTAGGTTAGATATGAGGAGGAAGTTTTCCACTCAGAGGGTGGTGACGCGCTGGGACAGGTTGCCCAAGGAGGTTGTGGATGCCCTGTCCCTGGAGGCATTCAAGGCTGGACGTGGCTCTGGGCAGCCTGGTCTAGTGGTTGGCGACCCTGCACG
Organism: Numida meleagris; assembly: GCF_002078875.1. NCBI lineage: Eukaryota > Metazoa > Chordata > Aves > Galliformes > Numididae > Numida > Numida meleagris. Next base: position 55,582,521 of record NC_034410.1, read on the forward strand.
CAGCGGGGGGTTGAAACTAGGTGATCTTTGAGATTCTTTTCAACCCAGGCTATTCTATGATTCTATAAAACTTAGCATGGTCATGTGGGTGAAGAGACTTTTTTCTACCTTTTTTTGACCAAGGAGATGAAGTACGTGTTCCTTTGCTCTTGTGTCAACACACAAGCTTTCAAACCTAGAAATGGATGTATATTAGCACATGAAGTCTTTTCTTGAAAGCAGTATAACAGGAAGGCACAAATCGAAAGAGTGTTTCTATACATCACCTCCAAGATCTTGGCTTTTCTCGTTGTGTCTTATTGTACCCAAGCCACCATACGTGACTGTTTTTTCTCTGCAGTGCAAATGATGTTATCTCGGGCAGCAGCTGGATGTTAAAACTCTAATCTTGGAAGTAGTTAATTAGCTTTGTTGGCAATAGTACTTGCATTGCTTGAGCCTGTCTGTTAATCTGTGAACAACCATTGAAAGCTATCCTAAGTTAGATGCACTTAGAGAACTTGGAAGTCTGCTTTTATGGCACTATAGTGTTTTAGTACAAAAAGATTACCTAAAATCCTAGCTCATGCATTTATCTTCAAATGTCAACTTATTGTTTCTTCTGATAGATGCTGTGTTGCTAATTGATGAAGACAGTGTCAGTCACCTTCCACAAAGGTGATAAAAGCCATGAAATGGAAAGTTTGCTTTCCATTTCAAGTGAAAAGGATTCCAGGGAGCTTCTGCATTAGAACTTGAATTTTAATAAGTAGTTTTGTATGTTTTTCCCAACAACGTTTGTATCATGAGTTCTATGACAGGAATAATTTTTAAGTTAAATGTAGTAAATGGGTTAGTTACAACAATTCAAATTGCATTGGAGAATAAATAACCCAAAAACTTTTTCTACTCCTTGTGTGGCTTGTGTTGCTTTGGATGAAGCTGTAAACTAATGTTATTTCAAGACAACTCATATTTTGTGGAGCAGCCAGACTTTAATATTTGAAGATACCAGGTCTCTGCAGTTTGCTTTGATCAACAGTATCAAATCTGATATTCTCTGTGTTGTGTATTTCTAAGGTCAGTGTCCAGGGTTTCTATGTGGTGTATTTACAATCTTGGATCCTCCTGATCTGTAAATGCAAAGCTTTGATGTTTAGGTAGAGGCAATGTTACAAGAAGAGTTTGTTTTTAAGTGTTAGATATTAAATAGCACTATTACTACTATTTTAGATGTCTATTAAGTAGTAATACTGCTATTTAATAGAACCACCTGTAAAGGGTCACGTGTCATCAGTGGTATCTCCTAAATCCTGGACAGTGTTTTAAATGGGGCCATGACTTTGTCCCATGAAATTCTCCTTTAAAAAAAAAAAAAAAAAAAAATTAAAGGTAATATTTCAAGTCTTTAATGTTAGACTGTGACTTTTGTAGATTCACTCTTGTAAATTCAGGAATGAGAGAAAGAAACATTTTTCTGCTGAGGGTTGATTTTTCTCAGTAATTACTGTAGTTCAGGAAATGGCACTTAGAGGAAAAAATACTGAGGACTGCAGTACAATGATGGTTTGAACCAATTAATAGCTCCTTTTTATTTACTTTTGAGGGCTTCTACTGTCAGTACAGGGAAAAAAAATACTCCTAGATTCAAGTAGATGTAGGAGCAAAATTTTTGTTGCAGTTTTAGTGGATGACTAGTATGGTAATTTTTGACCATGAACAGGTGCAAAATCGTTCTGTGCTTTTATCAGTCATTCTATCTTAAACTGCCTGAGTATCTTTCTTCTCCGTGTACATAGGTTGCTCCAAAGGTACTGCCTCCTATATGTTTCCATGGAAACTACAACAAAGAGCACAGTAATGTTACTTTATAGAGCAAATTCTCAGCTACAAAACACTATTTTTCAACGTAGTCACCACCATTAGCTATGCATTTTCACCAGCAATGAGCAAGAGGCTGCAGGCCACTCATAAAAAAATCTGCCGTTGAGAATGTGGTTTATATTTCACATTGCTGTCACCACTGCTGAAATGCGCCACTCACCACCTCACTGCGCTCACATCCACTGTTTGGGCTCCATAAGTGTTCAGCAATCATTGAGGTGTGTCAGTGTGTGCCATTTTTTCCACATAGAGGAATTTAGTGGCACATTTTTGCTTCATATGCTCTTCCATATCAAACACCATTCTGCCAGACTACCCCTCTGCTGCCATCTGTTGCACAGCAATGAAATGTAATCGGATGTTGGCAGGAAGATTTGACCTCTGCTGCCATACTGCCAACGTCTGCCTCTGATGTCGTGGGCCAACGTAATAAAATAGGAGGCACTATGAGCGGCCCTCATAGTTTACTGAAGTTACCCTGAGTGTTTTAAGTCTCACCTTCAAATGGTACCACATAGTTGGACTCTGCTGCGTGCTGTTGCTAGCTTTATTTCTTGCTTTCTGTCTTAATGTTATTTACTCCAGGAAATGGACTGAGACCATACACCACCATTGCACAGGCCTTCAGACACCTGTTGGACAATGACAGCTTTAAGCTTTCTGAGCTTGAAAAAGATTCATACTGCCTGTTTGCTGAATCTGTTTCTTTTTCATTCAAAATTCAGAAATAATGTTATGTACAGCAGTGGGATATTTGTTTTCAGGTCTGTTTTTCTGCTGTAAAAATAAACAATGGAAGAGGATAGCTAGAGAAATTCTGAAGTGTCTTTCATGGGAGTCTTGGGAGCAGGTTAGATAGCAGTCCATAAAAGGATTTAAGGATGCCTTGTCTTCTCTTGGGGCAAAGGACGAGATGCCATCTTGGAATTCCTTCAAGCTTTCCCTTTGCAGGACTCATTTCATTTCATTGCAGAGTACCTATTCGATTAATAGCAAAGAGAATTAATACTGATACAAATAATGGCACTGCAATTTCTCAGCAGAGCAGTTACACCATTCACTGGTTGTTTTTTTGTTTTGTTTTTTTTTTTTTCCATGCAAATAATTCTTGGCACCTTACAGCCCTGCAGAACATCTCATCTTTAGGAATTCTACTGTTTTCTGTCTTCATAGCAATTGTAATAAAGGCTGCTTAAATGTTTTTGGACAAAATTATTCTTTCCAGATACCACTGCTGTTTTGCTGTTACTTGTCCAGTTAGTATCACTTAGCAGTTGATCTGTGAATGTTAGTGGAAACAGTGGATCATGCAGTCCATCCAGTATAACGTGGCAGGATATTTTCAGCTATTTGGTTTGTTGTTTTATCACCATTAACTTGTTGCTAGGGTCCTAAGCTTGACCAAGGGAATTGATTTAGAGTTGGGCCATAATACTGCTCTAGATGTCAGCCTTCAAGAAGACCTATGGGTGCCCTTCTGAATGAAGCAGAGATGTTCACAATTAAATCCTGCGTCCTGTAGCTGCAATAAAGAACTTTCCAATGGTAGTCATGGTTCTGTGTTTCCAAGTATATATACTTAGCGTTAGAAAATTGTGTGAGAGGAGGGTGATGTTGCACAGGTTTAGAGTATTGATGACTGTCTTGTCTTTCGCATCTGTTAAAGAGCCTGAAATTCATTAATTTTATTTAGATGCCTAACCTCTGGCTGTTTTGTTAATGCTGGAGTTCCTAGTGCATGCAGGTATCCTGAGGTTTTGCTCTGTGATATTGGGTACAAATGTTAATGTCGTGAGAACTTAGTTTTCTTCCTTCTACAGTATTAATACAATATTAATACTTATCTCTTATTCAATTAGCTCAAATATGAATGCAGGCACAACAACTGATGAAGTGACTAATTTAAGATACTTCCGTTAAGTGAAGGTCAAACTAATTGGAAATATGTTCGTTTACTCTGCCTCCTTGCTTTATTAGAGATGTTGTCAGTTCAAAACTAAGGGTTTCTGCTTTAACTGCAGCTTGGGATTTCAGATGCTGTTTCAGTATTTCTTTTGGTGTGTTACCCAGCTATGCTAATAACCAGAAGGACAAGGAGGTGAGAGGCCCCTGCTCGCCTTTCCCATGAGCATTGGTGTCTCTGTGCCCAGCATTTAGAGCCCTCACTCTCTTAGGGGCATCAGCTGGCTAGAATCACTCACTGGTTACCTCAGGGGTACTACTTGTTTACGTCTCTGATTTGCTTAGCTTGTAGGACAGCAGTGTACTGCCTTATGCTGTTCTGCAGCACTAAGATTTGAATGTACCCTGGAAACAAGTAATTCAGATTGTACAGGTAATTCAGTCTGTATGTGTTCTTACTGTTATAGCCCAGGGCTAATTATGTGTAGAAGGTGGCAGTGTATTTATGCTTGGCTGACCCTTTTCTCTCTCAGAGGGAATGAATTGAATCTGCATCAAATTCAAGTTGAACCAAAAAGCATAGTGAGATTGGAGTGGAGGAAAGAGGATACCTCCTAAGGCAAAGGGCAATCCCTTTCCATTCAAAAGCTGTTGTATTTAATATGCTATCTCCAAAATGATACTGTAGTCCTGATAAGTGATTGTTTATGTTTAAAACATTGTAGAGTCAAAACACTGGTATTGAAGGATCAGTTAAGAATTCCCCTTTGCCTGCTGGCTAGAACAGAGCCTAAACATAGCAAATTCTCAGCTACAAAATACTGTTTTTCAACATAGTCACCACCATTAGCTATTCATTTTCGCCAGCGATGAACAAGAGCCTGCATGCCATGCCTGTCAAAACCTGCACCAGCAGAGGTGACACTGCTGAAATGCACCACCCTCCACCTCATTGTGCTCACATTCACTGTTTGATCTCCACAAATGTTCGATAGGCATCGATGAATGTCAATGGTTGCAAGTTCTTTTGCATGAAGAGATTCAATGACGCACCTTTCCTTCATAAACACTTCCATGTCAGGTACCGCTTCGTCAGACTGCCCCTCAGCAGCAAAATGTAATGGAATATTGGCAGGACAGTTCAAACTCTGCTACCATTCTGCCAACATAATAAAGTAGCAGGCATTACTTTCAGAGCAGCCCACATAGAATATATGATATAATTATATAAATAACAGAACTTAATTTAACTTTTAATATTTTTATTAAAACATCAAAGAAAGAGCAATGGAAACATAAAACTAGTGTGATGTTTGACCTTGTTTTTGTGAAACTAATGCATCAGTCTGTTTCAACTGAAGTGGTTGCAATTGTTAGTGAGTTCTCAAGGTGTTTGTCAGAGATTTTTGATGAAATTTTACTCTTCCTGTGCTTCATCCCTGACAATTGTTCACAAATTGTAAATAATTGTTCACAAATGTACATCACAAATGTACATACCGCCAAAAAGTGATGACATGAATAAGGTGTGATTGTGAAGTGAGGGATATTTCTCGCTGGTAAGATAGGGCTTATAAAAGTCTGGTAAAGAGACGTGATCAAGTTTTTGTGTTGAATATTGATTGCAACTCTATACATTCCATTTCAAAATTTGCCAGTGATGTATCAATGTCAGCTGAAAATTGACCTGCAAACATAAATTATTGTTTTTTGCAACCTCAAAACCTATTCTGAAATTCCTTTATCAAAATGGAAAGCACAGCTGTGTCTTTTCTTGGTGTTCACAGGGCTGTGTTTAGCCAAAGGATCAAAATGCATACAATTATTAGCCATTGCGAGCTGGGCCAGGCTGCACATAGGCCACGGTTTGGATGTGCCTGGCCTAGTGCGTAGTCATTTCAGTGGTGTTCTGTCTGGGACATACAGAACAGTTTGGCTTTAAGAATAAGAACTTTGGGGCTCTTCGTCTCTTATGAAAGCCATTAACTTTACAGCTGGTGGAAGGGCAGAAGAGCAGCTGGGGAATGGGAGATATCAGAAATGGCCTTCTTGCTGAGGGGTTTCTCATGGAGTCAGGACCTGGAGGAATCATGGTCCTTTCTAATGTGAAGTCTTCCTAAATTAGTCCAATTCATATCTGGGCGCAGGAGCCCAGATATGTGTATTCAGTCAGTACACAATCAAAATAGTGCTTGAAGCAGTGTAGAGATATTGTGTGGTGGAGTGGGTTTGTTGTTGTTTTTTCTTTTTTTTTTGACAGTTTTTTTTTTTTTGTGCTTAGAGGTAAATTCTAATTGTGTGGCGTAAGAATAAATTGAGAGACCAACTTACTCTTCATTGTTCTGACTGCTTTGCAGCTGCCCTTGAGAAAGAGTCTTCTGCTGTTGTTGGTTAAAACAACTTGACATTTGTAACCTTTATACTGTAAATGAAGTATCAAGCTTTTGGAAAATTAATGCTATCTTTTCTGGTTCTGCAGAGACCTTCCTAGAATCCTTATCTTTTTGTATTTGGGACTTGTTTTTAAATGTTTTACCCTTTTCTTTTTCTTTTTTTTTTAAGACTGTTTAATAACTGTAGCTACTGTGCAGGGTCCATGATGATTTTTTTTTTCCCTGCTTTAGTATTTGTTGCTTTGGCTCCCTTATTTGGAGAACTTGACATTCCTTGTCAGGATGCTGCCTTTGAAATTCTGGATAAATATCTACTTGATTACCTTGATGGCTGGGAGGGAATAGCTTGAATGCTGCCTTGAGAGCTGATTTATCACCATGTAGATTTTTAGTACAGGTGATACTGTCTATTATTCTTCAGTTAAGAGTCCCTGCCAGTTTCTGTTTAAATCCTCACAAAAACCAGGATCTGGCTATCCAGATATTCAGCCAGAATATTTGTGGTTTTGGAGGCATAGGAACCCAACCATCCAAGTCTACCTGGGACGTTTCTGTATCTCCAGAGAATGAGAATTCAGGGTAGGTAATTTGTTCTGTATCTTCAGCTTGCTTCTTCTACGATGTAATCAGTCAAGAAATTGGGAAATAATAATGAAGCCTGCATTTAACCTATTTGCTTTTATGGTAATGTTCTAATTAATGCTCACATCTGAACCATTTCTTCCTGTTCTGTTTGTTGCAGTGCTTCACGGCCACAGCAGAGCATTAAATAGTCTTAGAAGAAGCCAACATTAAGTGATAGAATTTCCACACAGCTGGTTGGAAAAGCAGTTGTCTCTGCCTTCTCAGTGCAGCATGGCGTTTGGACTTGGTGCTCTTTGCCTGTTACTATGGGCAATAACAGGTAGGAGTTTACTTATTTTGTTTCTGAGTCACACAGAGCGAGTGAAGCAACTGTTCCTGGAGTGTGTGTGGACGAATGAACAAAATGTGAGTAAGGCAAGAGTTAGGAAACCTTGTAGCTCCTCAGTGAGTTCTCACAAGTTCAGTTTCGTATCTAGCTGCTAGTTGCAGTGAGGAAATGCAGTTTTGGGTGGTTGTTTGGTGCCAATTTCCAGAGGACTGGTTCTAGGTAGGTGCATGAGGGAAGAGGGATTAGAGGGAGAGTGCCAAGAGTTTCCCTTCTCTTTCTCTTTCAGGACAACAGTTTAGCAAGGATGTATTGTTTGTGGTCTAAGCTTTTCTTAATTCTGGAGTATCATAGGACAGTTGATTTATGAGAAGCAGATACACATTTTTTTTTTTTTTTTTTTTTGCGTTTTCCACCTGCCCATCCCCTCTTCAGGCACGTATTTCTTTTAAAAGACCACAGGAAAGTCCTTTAAGTTTCTACTTCAGCCTCAGAAATACATTAATTACTTCCATAATCAGACAGATGGAGAATGATTGGCTTGATGTCCAGGTGGAAACCAGTGATGGGTAGTGTCCCTCAGGGCTCTGTACTGGGACTGGATTGTTTATCAACAAGTACAGCGGGACCGACTGCACTCTCAGCTTGTCTGTGAATGAGGCTAGGCTGAGTGGTGTGTTCAGCACCCTGGAGGGAAGGGATGCCATCCAGGGGGACCCGGACAGAATTGAGAGGTGAGCCTGTGCAAACGTAATGCATTTCAGCAAGGCCAAGGGCAGGATCCTGTACCCTTCGTCAGGGCAGTCCCAAACATGAATACAGGCTATGCAATGAGTGGATTGAGAGCAGGCCTGCAGAGGAGGACTAGAGGATGCTGGTGAAGTGAAACTGAATGTGAGTTGGCATTGCACACTTGCTGCCTAGAAGATGAATTGTATCCTGGGCTGCATCAAAAGAAGTGTAGCTAGCAGGAAGCAATTCTCTCCCTTTACTCTGCTTTCATGGGACTCCATCTGCAATACTGTGTTCAACTTTGAAGCACCCAGCACAAGGAGAACGTGGACCTGATGCACTGAGTCTAGAGAAGGCCACAAGGATGATCATAGGTCTGGAGCACCTCTCCCATGAGGACAGGCTGAGAGAGATGGGGTTGTTGAGCCCAGAGAATTGAAGACTCCAGGGAGACCTCATTGTGGCCTTCCAGTACCTAAAGGGGTCCTACAAGAAAGCTGGAGAGAGACCCTGCATAAGAGAGTGTAGTGATAGGACAAAGGATAATGGCTTTAAACTGAGAGGGTAGGTTTAGGTGAAACATTAGGAAGAAATTATATGTTGTGAGGCACTGGAACAGGTGGCCCAGGGAAGTTGTGAATTCCTGTGTGGATAGGGGTTTGGGCAACCTGGTGTAGTCGAAGGTGCCCCTGCCCACAGCAGAAGGGTTGAAACTAAGTCGTCTTTAAGTTACCTTCCAGCCCAAACAATTCTGTAATGATTATGTCGTTGTTAATACTTGCCTCTGTGTTGTAGTGAGACAGTCTGATGCAGGCAGTTTTGAAAGGGCAAGTGCAGAACAGTGTATGTAAATGTAGGCTTTATTTCTGTAAAAGGCAATGTTTGAGTTCTGGCTGTGGAGTTTCTGGCAGTATCTATGGTAGCAGGAATTAAAAATATAACTCTCAGTTGTCTGGCTTCCCTATCCTGTAATATAAACAGGATTGACTGTTTAATGAGGAGGAGCTTTTCATATATATTAAGGCTTAAATTAATTACTGAATTTGGAAAAAGGTGGTTGAAGGGGATAAACATTAACTACAGCTGCACTGGTAGCTGTTTTGGAGTAATCATCAAACAAGCTTTTTAGGAGAACGTAGAGCTGAGTGTAGGGTTTTTTGTATATTTTTGCTGTTGTTTTTTTTTTTCTGGACGGTTTTGTGCTAAACACAAGTATGCCCTTCATAAATAAATAATCACCTATGAGATACTGCCATGGACCCTATAGCAGGTACTCAGTTTCTTGAGGTGGAGGAGAGGGACAGAGGGAAGTGAGGAAACAACCAAAAACCAACCAAATAAAAAATAGGCATGCTCTTCAGAAGGTAAAAATGTGCAGTAAGTGCTGAATATTGGCTGTAAAAAAAGTCGTAGTTTTCATTAACATGAGTTGCTAGCAGGCTGGAATATCCTCCATGTGCATATATAGAAAGTCTTGTTTTCAGTCTTTAGTGTCAACTTTGCTACCTCCTCCTTATTTGAGAACAAGACCACTCCACTCAAATTGCTGTCTGTATTCCAAACCTTTCCTTGTATCCCAGGTATGAGCACACACAGTTTAGGAGCTAATATATGAGGGTGCTCTGAAAGTAATGACTCCTGTTTTATTACTTTGGCCTGCAATGCCAGAGATGTACGTTGGTGGTATGTCTGTAGATGTTAAACCTTCCTGCCAGTATTCTGTTACATTTTGTTCTTGTGTGACAGATGGCAGCAGAGGGGCAGTCTGACAAAAATGACATCTGACATGGAAGAGCATATGAAGCAAAGTTGTGTCATTGAATTCCTTCTTGAGGGAAAAAAGGCACCTCTTGACATTCCTCAATGCTTGCTGAACATTTATGAAGCCCAAACAGTGGATGTGAGCACAGTGAAGCGGTGGGTGGTGTGTTTCAGCAGTGGTGACAGTGACATGAAAGGCAAGCCGTGTTCTAGACAGCCGTGCACAGCTGTCGCACCATGAAATGAAGAGTATCTTGATCAACTCTTCCCGTCGAATTGGCAGAGGGATTTGTGTACGGACCTGAATATCAGCTGCAATGCATTGGATATGATGATGGCAGAAAGAACACCGTATGCAAGTTTGTCAAGACCTATTGAAACAATCCGAGGCTGAAGGTGACAGTTTCCTGAATTGCATCATTACTGGTGGTGTATTGTCACCACTATGAGCCAGAGTCAAAGTGGCAGTCCATGAAGGGCTGATACAAATGCGCACTGTCTTTTGGTATAGGAAAGTAGCAATCTTTCTGTATTTCCTGGAACTCTGACATACCATCAATTCTGACCACTCCATCGTGATGCTGATTAAGATGAAGGCCAGGGATAACCTTTCTCTTGTGACACAATAATGCCAGGCCCCATACCAGTTTGAAGATAATGCAGCACATTGCCAATCTTGTCCTTCTATATAGTCCAGATTTGATGCCTTCCAACGTCCTGTTGAGGACATTGTTCTGTTCAGGCTGATGAAAGATGGGTTCTGTGAGCAACATTTTCCTAGCATAGTGGCTATGAAACAGTGGATCAGCTCTGCTGGTGCAGATTTTTATGAACATGGCATGCAGGTTCTTGTTCATCACTGGCAAAAATGCATAGCAAATGGTGATAACGGTGTTGGAAAAATATTTTTTTGTAGCTGAGAACTTGCTCTATCAGATAGTGTTATTGTGCTCTTTGTATCAGTTGTAGTTTACATGGAAATAAATAGGAAGCTTTGCTTTTGGAGTGACCTATGTATTTTAGTATCATCCTTCCATTTAACGTATTTCCATCTTGATAATTTGCTGGCATTGTCCATCCATTTAAGGTCAGCTCCAAACTGGAAGGTATTTGCAGATTTCCAGGATGTTTGATGAAATATGTCAGTAGATGCTAACCATTGTTACATCAGAAGAACTTTCTTTTCTTTTGTGTATGCTTTAAGTAAGGTGAATTGTCTCAGGTTCAGGAAGCTGCTGGATAGGCGTTCTGTACTTGAGTTTGTGCCTCTAAAGGCTATTTATTTTAGGAAAGGGAAAAAGAAATGCTGATGGAGGGAGAAATGCAGGAAGGAAGGAGGAAGCTTAGGACCTCCATCACTTCCACATTTTTTTTAAATCAAGTATCTTTTTCCACAGGTAATGAGGAAGCAGATTTCATATAAGAAAGGCTTGACATTGCATCTTTGAGAGGACAGAAAAGCAGGCTTATTAGTGAATATCTTCAGAAGGATACTGAATAATATGCTCTAGTTTTTCAAAAGGAATTAATGTGGGCTACTCAGTACAAGAGACTCTTTTCAGTATTTCCAATGAGACGTCATAGAAATGAAGGGTCTGAAGCATCTCACCTGTGAGGAAAAGCTGAGAGAGCTGAGAGTGTTGAGCCTGGTGAAGCGAATATTTGGGGGGGGATCTCTGGGCATCTCATGCCTCTGGGCATCTGGATCCCCAGAGAGGCTGTGAAGTCATCTCCTTGGAGATCTCCAAAAGCCACCTGGACATGGGCACCCTGCTCTGGGTGTTCCTGCCAAACTAAACCATTTTGTGATACTCTCTCCTCTTACTAGCTGGCATTTGTGTGTGATGAGTTTTGTCTACTGTCTGAGTGGTTTTGATGTAAAACAAAACTAGACCAGTAGGCAGATGACCTAATGAATACAGACATTTACCAGTCACCTTGACTAATCTTTGTGGTTCTTTGGAGACTTTCTCTGGCTGTGGCAATAGGGATTAGTGCCTTCTGTTAGTGTACCGTGTCTCTCTGTTGTGGTTTAACCCTCCAGGCAGCTCAGCACCACAGCCATTTATCCACCCTTGAGATAGGTTGGGGAATAAAATAGGGAAGAAAATCAAGGAGGTAAAACAGTGAAATAGATAACTAGTTAAAGCAAAATCTGAGTGGACAAACAAAGCAAGGCATTTGTTGACAGGCAGATACGCTCAGCCACTAGCAGGAATGCAGGTCTCATCAATGGAGCAGTTTCTTGAGAAGACAGGCACCAGTATGTTAAATGCCTCCTTGCTTCCTCCTTTTTTTCCAAGCTTTTTTTTCCCCAGAGTATAACATCATTTGATATGGAATATCCCTTTGGAATCTGTTGGGGTCAGCTGTCCTAGCAATGTCCTCTCCCAGCTCCTTGTGCACCCCCAGGCTCTCTGCTGGCAGGGCAGCATAAGAAGTAGAAAAGTCTTTGGCTCTGCGCAAGCATTGCTCTGCAACAACTAAAAATGTTGCTGAGTTATCATCACTATTTACAATGAAAATCCAAACACAACATCATGTGAGCCTGTATGGAGAAAATTAACTCTATCCCAGCCAAGACCATGACCCTCTCTCACTCAGCACTTTGTGTGATATGAATGCCTGACTTCCTAGATCTGTGGATGTAGCTCATAATTTCTACAGGCATTCCTTATTACACAGTTTCATTCCACTGGCTTATGTCTATTCATTGATGAAATTACTCATATTGGAATAGATTTAATTATTCTGGCCATTAATAAAGTTAAATATATATTTTTTCCTATCTATGAATAAAGACTATAAATTTAAACTGCCCTATCAACTGAACTAGACTTACCTATGTACCGACATCTGTCTCATAGAGAGAAGATGCTGCTTCCCGCAAGACTAACAGTTTATTTTGCAGCTGCGAATTCAGTCTAGCCCTCCTCTTGAGCAGATATATGCTAACCTTGCATTTAAGACAGACCTTGCATAACAGTGTTACTGGAATGCATTTCTGCATCTCTAAGAAAGCTCTCATGGCTGAGTTTCAGTTTTTACATATTATTTGTTCGTATTGTGGGCTTTATTCTTGGATTAGCAACTTCAGCAAAAGCACAAAGATGTATTAGTAGGTAACTACCAATATAGGTTTTCTGTGCTCTAGTTTTTTGTTTTCTTTTCCTCCATGCAGTCCACTTATTCATTACATCACATCCCGAGACATCACCTCATATCCCTTTCTGCATTTAGAAATAGATTCTCCCAGACTATGTTGAAGGCTATCATTTTTAAAAGTGCTTGGCTACTGCTGGTCATGAGCTTTGTGAGGAGGAAGTGAATAAACATTTCTTCCCACGTACACACCAGTGAACCACAGGCTGAGTGTCAAAGGATGCTTTGTCTTACATCAAAAACACTCAAACATTATCCAAAACCCACCACACACAAATAAATGCTGCTAAATAAGAGGGGAGAGTAGCACAAAATGGTTTAGTTTGGAAGGGACCTCTAGAAGTCATCTCATACAGCTCCCTCTGCTCAAACAGGGACACCTAGAATAGGGTGCCCAGGCCCACATCCAGGTGGCTTTTGGAAATCTCCAACGAGAAGACTCCACAGCCTCTCTGGGCATCCTGTGCCAATGTTCTCTCATCCACATAGCACAGAAGTGCTTCCTGGGATTCAGAAGGCACCACTGTATTCTTGACGCTAGGCACCACTGAGAAGAGCATGGCTCCATCCTCTTTGCGCTCTCCCTTCAGGTATTTATAGACATTGATAAGATCCCTCCTGAGCCTCCTCTATGCTAAATAGTCCCATCTCTCTCAGCCTTTCCTCATATAGGTGAGATGCTTTCGTCCCTTCATCACCTTTGTGGCCCTTCTTTGAACTCTAGTAGCTCCATGTCTCTTACACTCTTTTGTGGAGCCCAGAACCGGACATAGTGCTCCAGGTGCAGCCTCTCCAATGTTGAGTTAGAGGGGAAGGATCACCTGCCTTGAATACTTTGCCTAATGCAGCCCAGGATATCATTAGCTTTGGTAGCAAGAGTGTGTTGCTACCTCATGTTCAACTTGGTGTCCACAAGGACTCCCAAGACCTTTTCTGCAGGGCTGCTTTCCATCTGGGGCGTTCCCCATATGAGCTGATGCCTGACGTTGTTCCTTCCCTCATGTAGAACTTTACATTTCTCTTCACTGAATTTGATGAGGTACCGCTCAGCCTATTTCTATGGCCTGTGACCCTATGACATATCAGCCACTTCTGCTAGTTTTGTGCCACCTCTAAACTTGCCATGAGCACACTTTTCTTCATCATCCAGGTCATTAATGAAGATACAAGATTCGTACTGATCCCTGGACTACATTGTTTGTTACTGGCCGCCAACTAAACTGTGCACCAGTGACTGCTACTGTCTGGGCTATTCAGGCAGTTTTCAGTCCACCTCACTACCTGCTCATTCAGCCCATACTTCATTAGCTTTGTTATGAGGGGGACAGTGTCCAAGACCTTACTGAAGTCCAGGAAGACAACATACACTGCTCCCCCTTCAACTATTTGTCTGTTAATTTGATTATAGAAGCTCATGAGGTTGATAAGGTATGATTTCCCCTTGGTGAATCCATGGTGACTACTCCTCATGCCTTTATTGTCCTTCACATGCTTTGGTTCCAGAATTATCTCCATCACCTTCCCAGGTGTTGAGGTGAGGCCGACTGGCCTGTAGTTCCATAGGTCCTCCTTGCCATTGCTGAAGATAGAGGAGGCATTTACTTTCTTTCAATCTTTGTACACTTCTTCCCATTGCGATCAAGCAAAGACTATAGATAGTGGCCTTAGAATTTTTACCATCTCCCTCAGTTCTCATGAGTGCATCTCATCAAGGTCTACAGACTTGCATGTGTCCAGATTGCTTAAGTGTTCCTTGGCCTGATCATCTACCAGCAAGGGTGTGTATTCCCTGCTCCAGCCCTTCACCTAGACTGTAAGACCCTGGCCTCACAGGACTTTTCACTGTCTTGTGTTTTCCCTGTTTTGTTCAGCAAAGGTCCCAAATTTTCCCTTGTCTTCCTTTTGATACTGATGTACTTGCAGAAGTCCTTGACTTTCCTGTCCAGTTTAAATTCCACTTTTAACCTTAGCTCTTCTAACTTGATTTCTGCATGCTCCGACCGTGTCTCTGTATTCCTTCTAGATTACCTGTCCCTATTTTCACCCTCAGTATGCTTCCTTTTTGTGTTTGAGTCAGAAGTTCATCGTTCATCCATGCAGGCCTTCTGGCATTTTTGCCTGGCTTCCTCCTCACTGAGATGGTCTGCTCTTGAGCTTTGAGGAGGTGATCACTGAATATTAACCAGCCTTCTTGGGCCCATCATTCCTCCAGGATCTTATTCCACAACGCTCTTCCAAGCAGATCTTTGAAGGTGCCACAGTCTGCTGTCCTGAATTCCAGTGTTGTGAGCTTGCTATTCAGCCTTCTTTCTCCCTGCTCTGAGGATCCTGAATTCCACCATCTCATAGTCACTGCACCTAGCACCGCCTCTGACCTTCACATTCCCAAGAAGTCCCCTGGTGTGAGTGTGAGGTCCAGCAAAGCACCTCTTCTTACTGGCTTCTCTCACTTTTGAGGAGATAGTTGTCATCATTGCACTCCAGGAATGTCCTTGATTACTTCTGTCTGGGTGTCTTGCCCTTCCAACAAATGCTGAAGTGGTTGAAGTTCACATCCTGTGAACATAAGGGTGCTGTCTGTAGAGGTTTTCATCCTCCTGTTCTCCTAGTCAGGGTTCTGTAGCAGCTATATACTATAATGCCACCTTTCCCTGTCCTCTCTTTAATTATAGAATCAACAAGGTAGGAAAAGACCTACAAGATCATCCAGTCCAACTGTCTGCCTATCACCAATAGTTCTCCCTAAACCATGTTCTTCAACACAACGTCTAAACGCTCCTTGAACACCACTAGGGTTGGTGACTCTACCACCTCCCTGGGCAGCTCATTCCAGTGCCTGAGCACTCTCTCAGAGAAGGATTATTTTCTAACATCCAACCTGAATCTCCCCTGGAGCAACTTGAGGCCATTCCCTGTTGTCCTATCACTACATATATGAGAGAAGAGGCCAACCCTCACCTCACTACAGCCTCCCTTCAGGTAGTTGTGGAGAGCTATAAGGTCTCCCCTGAGCCTCCTCTTCTCCAGACTGAACAATCCCTGCTCTCTCAGCTGCTCCTCATAAGACTTGTGCTCCAGACCCCTCACCAGCTTCGTTGCCCTTTTCTGGACACACTCTAGGGCCTCAGTGTCTTTCTTGTAGTGAGAGGCCGAAAACTGAGAACAGTACTCGAGGTGCAGCCTCACCAGTGCTGAGTACAGAGGTACAATTTCTTCCCTGCTCCTGCTAGGAACACTATTTTTGATACAGTGACAGTCCATAAGCTCTTAACATGCTTCTCATCCATCCCCAGGCTGAGCTCCGTGCATTCCAGCTGCTCTCTCACATGAAGGGCAACTCCTCCCCTCCTTGTTTTCCCAGCCTGTCCTTCTTTAAGGGCCTGAAATGCTGCTCTTTTGCAACATTCTACTTAGAACAGCTGCCTCACCATGTCTCTGTCATCCCAAAAAGATTTAGCCTTGCTACTGCATGCAAATCTCATCACTCATCTTGCTTGGTTGCCATACTGCGTGGGTTAATGTAAAAGCCCTTCAGAGAAGAACTCCAGCATTTTAACCTAGAGCCGCTCTGGGTGCCATGTCTGAAGTTGGACAGTCAGCTTAAAGGAATGATTTGTGATGGCAATTCAGAGTCTTTGCAAGGGTCTCATATTCTTGGACATGAAAGGGACTGCGGAAGAAGAGGATGTTTTATATTTTTCCTCATCCCAAATAGCCAGCTCTGCAAAACCATCATGAAGTCTCACCTTTTCTATTCCTCTGCTATGTTATCTGAGCAGAGCGGAGGGGAGGAAAGTCAGTGGCTGAATGGTGAGATGTCCAGTCAGCTTGTCCTTTCAGGCAATAGATAGGCCAGTGTATGTGTGTGTGTATTTTGCATTGAATTTAGCTTACCTTGCAAGCTGTGCGTTCATCCTAGCCAGTGTGATGCTCCACAGGTATTTCAGTAGTTGTATATCCAGTCTATATCAATTGTGTGTTGTGCAGGAACATACTGCCATTCAGCCCAGAGGTGAGTTAACTGTGATGTGGTTGTTGGATACCCTTACACATGTACAAGGAGTTTCTGCATCTCCTCAGGGCTCTGGGTCATGCTCAGACCTATCCCCTGCTGCTGGGCTGTCTCTGGTTCCTGATTTCACTTTTCTCCCCATCAGTTCTACAGATTTGAGCAGGAATCCGTTAGTTAAGCGGTCTTTTTCCTGTGCTATCACTAATAATGCATTTTCTGCCACCAGAACTCACTAAACAACTGTGTTCACGACATGCAAGGCAGGCAAGTCAAACACTGTTTTCCATTACTGTGTTAGTTCCACAGTGGTGGCATCATGTTTTCATGGCTGAGTAAGCTTGATTGAAAACGATGCTAAAAAGAATTGCAATTTTTTGAAGCACGATCAGATTAATCAAATTGAATTTTGGAGAGAGGGATTTTGAACAGCAGTTGTAACATACGGAATAATAAGATGTAGAAAAAGATGTACGTTATATTGATTCATGCTCAGTTTGAACACTTCACGCTCATGGTCTCTGATGCTCTACAAAAATAATTCTAATGTCATTCCTTCCTTTGCAGTGGAGGTGGAAATATTCTCTCCATGGGAACAAGCTCTTGGGATTTCACATGAATGAAAATGGTTAAAGCAGCAAAATTTGGGGAATTTAATTCCCCTCCCTGTCCGTGGAGCTTTTATTTTTAGTCCAGCAGTGATGATGTGGGAGACCTTTCATGAAGTTCAAGTGAGATGTCTAGTGTCTCAAATGTAAATCCTAGCTGCTTTCTTTCTCAGCTGGAGCAGCGACGTGTTACCGCCTTTTTAAAAATTTCTTTCTTTCTTTCTTTCTTTTTTTTATAGCAACTTTTACTATGAAACATGTTATTGCTCACTTTGCTATGGGTGCAATGGAAGTACCACATGATTTTTTTCCTCTTCTGTGCTCTGTTCTTGCTTTTAAGTATCCACAGCTGACTTTGATCTCTTAGCTCTGGCATTTGTATCAAATGAATAAGAGAGACTTTGTAAAATACATCTAGATCCTACACTGAAAAATACTACCAAGTACAACTACTGCTGCAAATGGGCATGCTGTAAGAAAAGTAGTGGTTAAAAGCAATGAGTTTATTTAAGCTGGGTACCATCTGCCTTTATCTTGTCTCCTATCGTAAGCCCCTTTTGATCATAGAAAACAATATTATGTTTTTGTTGTAGTGTTGTGCTTCATGCTGGTGTTGTTGTTCCAGGTTCCTACTGTGAGCAGTGCAGAGAAGGAGCCACGTATTCAAGTGCAGTAATATCTCCCAACTTAGAAACCACTAAAATTATGCGAGTTCCTCATGCTACATCAGTGTCTGAATGCATCACGGCGTGTTGTGACCTCTCTGGTTGTGACTTGTCCTGGATGTTTGAACGGCGCTGTTACATTGTGAACTGCCAGCACAAAGAGAACTGTGAACCTAAAACAATTGAGACGGTAAAGTCCTATCTAACGTTTGTGCTGAGACCTTCTCAGAGGCCAGCCTCACTGCTGGGATTTGGGCAGGTGATCCCAAGCATGGTGCACTCCGTGGGACGTCAGAATGAACCGCCTGAGGAAATGTCTTTGCTTGGCAAAGAACCGAGCCTTGAGGAGATACCTGAATATATAGATGATTATAAAGATTTGGAGCAGGACCCTTTTCAGGAGAGCCTCAAACACGAACCGAAGGAGAGCACGGATTATGCTGACTGGGGCCTGATGGTAGCAAGTGAAAATGGCTTCAACACTTCAGTCAGCGACAACAGAGATAACCAGGAAGAGGAAGCTGGAAAGGTGGAGAGCCTTCTGAGTAAAAACAGATCTGAACTGAGCTCTGTCAGTGAACACTCCACAGAGGGGTTGTCTTCTCTCCCAGAGATTACACCGTACCCTGGGAAGACATCTGAAAGCAGAGCAGCTGTTGAGCTGCTTGCACAACCTGCCAATGCTTTGCAAGAAAAGGTATGTGTGCCCCTTGAAAAGCAGGCAGGTCAGGCCCCTTGACAATTGTTTTGTTTAACAGATCAAACAAGGTTGTTGTTTTGTAATGTAACCCTGAAACTCAAGTGAGTTACAGTCCATTACAGAATAGAAAAGGCTGAAGAGGAGGGGATTGTCTTAGTAGGCAGATAAATCACTGAAGCACTCTTCTCTTTCAGATGGTGAGGAGCATGACTGTTTCAAAGACCTTGTAGGGTTTCTTTGGAAGTATTCAGATGACTACGCTTGAACCTGGTGTAAGAGGGGTGGTTTGGTGTTCTGCCATTCTGTCACTTGGTGTTTCAATTACAAGTAGTAAGCTCAGCCATGGTAGTAGACCTGCCAGCATCCAAAGGGCAAGACCAGTAAACATAAGTTCCTCCATCAATAAAATTGTGTTCTATAGGATTTATGTTAGTAAATACCTAAAGTGGTGTTTTAGATGTAATAGTGCTGAATAAATAGCTTTTATAATGCTAACATGAGAGAGGAACAAGGTATATAAGAAGGGACAGTGGTGGGTTTTTTTTTTGTTTTTTTTTGGACCACGATGGACAGTAGGATAAACTGGATAAATTTCTGTTCTCAGAATCCTTTTCTGGAGTCTGGTAATAAGAAAAAACGAAGTTAAAATCTGTTAAGTACTAAAGACCTAATATAGATATCTAAGGAAGATGCACCTGCTCTCTGTCTACAACAGCAGCTTTGATCAGTTCTAAATGGCCTTTGGCTCCTTCAGAACAGAATGGGATCAGTGTGAAAGTTGAAATAGGCTGTAAAGTCAGCATCTACCTTGTTTGTCATTCCTCAGAGGAAATTAAGCAGTGTTATCTGGATTTCCCTTAATTCCACCAGGTTTTGTAACCAACAGGTGCCTTTCTTTTGCTGTAGAAATGACAATTTTTTTTGCTATTGGTGTAGGGAAGAAAAAGATATGTGAAGAAGACAACTGAGATTCTTGGAGGGAATGACTGAAATGGCAGAAGTATCTCTGTGGAAAACTGCAAGTTTCTTGAGACTTGAGGTACAGTCTAGCTGAGATACCATCACAGCCTAGAGTTGCAGTACTTTCTGGGCTCTGCTGTGATTTCTTCTCACTATTCTGAGAACTCGTGATATTTTTGTTGAGGGCTTCTGGGAATGCGTGAGAACTCAGCAGTACCTGCTGCAGCCAGTAAATGACAGCTAGCAGAGTCTGGGACCTCTAGCAGTTTCTTATGAGCCTTGCCAACTGTTGTTGATCAGAGGTTTGTTTTGGTATTTGCTCCAGCTGGCTCATGATCAGGGAGGACAGTGCACCCTTTTGGCAGGTGCTAGGGAGAGGTTTAAGGAGCTCTGCCCAGGGATGGCAGTGAGCTAGTCAAGAGCATATGTGTCAGGACTAGCATATCTGCTCCAAAGTGCCTGGCTGTCAGGAAGTAGTAGATGAGGCCTCTCAGACAACTGGAAGGAGCCTCATAATCACAGCCTCTCATCTTCGTGGAGGACAAGAGCAACCTCAATATCTAGATGGCTGGGCTTGTTCAGCCTGGAGAAGAGAAAGCTGCAAGGAGACCTCATTGCAGCCTTCCAGTATTTAAAAGGGGATTATGAAAAGGAGGGGAATCAACTTTTTACAAGGTTAGACAGTGATAGGACAAGGGGGAATGGTTTTAAGCTCAAGGAAGGAAGGTTTAAATTGGATGTCAAGGGGAAGTTCTTCACAGAGAGAGTCGTGAGGTGCTGGAACAGGCTGCCCAGAGAGGTTGTGGATGCCTCGTCCCTGGAGGCGTTCAAGACCAGGCTGGATGGGGCCCTGGGCAACCCAGTCTAGTACCACATCTGGAGGTTGGTGGCCCTGCCTGTGGCAGAGGGATTGGAACTTCATGAAAGGCTCTACAGAGGGACCTGAATAGACTGGATTGAGGGGCCAGGGTAAACTGTATGAGTTTCCACAGGGCCTAGTGTCAGGTCCTGCACTTTGGTCACAACAACCCCAGGCAACCCTACAGGCTTGGGGAGAAGTGGCTGGAAAGCTGCCTGACGGAAAGGGACCTCGGTGTGCTGATGGACAGTCGGCTGGATATGAGCCAGCAGTGTGCCCAGGGGGCCAAGAAGGCCAGTGGTATCCTGGCTTGCATCAGGAATGGTGTGGTGAGCAGGACTAGGGAAGTCATCCTGCCCCTGTACTCGACATTGGTGAGGCCCCACCTCGAGTACTGTGTTCAGTTTTGAGTGCCTCAGTACAGAAAGGACATGGAGGTGCTGGAGCAGGTCCAAAGAAGGGCAACAAGGTTGGTGAAGGGCTTGGAGAATATGCCCTATGCAAAGTGACTAAAAGAACTGGGGCTGTTTAGTCTGGGGAAGAGGAGGCTGAGGCCTTATTGCTCTCTTAAATACCTGAAAGGTGATTGCAGTGAGAGCGGGGCTGGTCTCTTCTCAGTGGTGACAGGACAAGAGGAAATGGCCTCAAGCTGCTCCAGGGGAGGTTGAGGTTGGATATCAGGAAAAACTTCTTTACAGAAAGGGTTGTTAAGCACTGGAACAGGCTCCCCAGGGAGGTGGTTGAGTCACCTTCCCTGAATGTGTTTAAAAACCGTTTGGATGTGGTGCTCGGGGACATGATTTAGTGGTAGGTTGTATGAGTTAGAGTAGTATGGTTAGGTTGCGGTTGGACTTGATGATCTTGAAGGTCTTTTCCAACCTGAGCAATTCTATGGTTCTGTGATCCTTGAGGTATCTTCCAACCCAAGCCATTCTGTGATTCTTATTTTCTGATCAAATACTTGGGTGGCTTGTGTTCAGATCAGATTTCAAGAACTGAAGGGCAAGGATGTCCATGGTTTGTGTTTGTTTTGTAACAAGGAGTTTTGTCTGTACAGGTGGGTAAAAACAAACCAAAAAAAAGCCACACACACACACACAAAAACAAACAGTACCGACAGAACTGCCTCCCTCACACAGTCCTGGAAAGCGTCTTTCTCTTTCCTTTTCCTTTCATTTTTCAAATCGGAATTTGGTTTAATTTTGCCCTCTACGTCTGCTCCACCATCTCTCTCAGTAATATTTTCTGCTTGAGGGATCAATTTTTGATATTGCCTCTGCTCCAGTTTTCTGCTGGCTATTGATGTTCTCAGTCTTAAGATATATATTTGACTGTGATGCTGCCTCAGAAGTGGCAGTGCCACAGAGTACCTTTTTGACTGCAACGTCTTGCCTGGGCTTGGTGGCTGAAAAGATGCTTGGTGCTATTGTAGAAGAGTGTGTCCCAGGGAAGGTGTGACTGTCCCTGTTTGTACTGAGAAGCCAGGATAGTTGCTGCTCAGATGATAGCCTGGCACAGGGTCACAGGAGGAGGAAGGAATGTCAGAAAACTAGATTTCTGCTGAGTTCGGAAGGCAAAGGAACTCCTTGCCAAAGTGTGGTAAGCAAAATGTCTTTGGAAGATATAGGATGGAGTGAATACAAAAAGACAACTTGTCTGAGGGAGAGGCTTTTCATCAAGGTATGAGGCAGGAGGGGCTTGGGACTCTCCTTTTGTGTGGTAATGTTGTCCAGGAAGAGATTTCTGCCAAGGGTCTCGGGTTAGCTTGCAGAAGGGAGATTGTAGTCCTTGACACAGCTGTCCCTGTCCCATCTACACAGGGGTCTTTTCTTTCTGTCCTTGTTTAAGCCAGAGCTGAGGACCACCATGCACTGTTCCTACATGAGCAAGGGAACTGCTCTGATCATTTAGGGAGGTAACAGACTGCAGGGTGAGGGTGGAGAACATCTGACATATGAGGACAAGCTAAGAGGGCGCAAGGGGGTCTTACGAGTGGATGTGAGGAATTGAAGAGAGGATTGAAGAAGATGGAGCTAAATTCTTTTCAGTGGATCTGGTGACAGGGCAAGAGGAAGTGGACACAAACTGAAGTACAAGGCATTATACTGAAACATTTTAAAAACTGTGTTTTACAGTGAAGATGGTCAAACATCAGACTGGGTTGTTTGGAGAGGTTATATGTTCTCTGTCCTTGGAATTATTCAGAACCTGACTGGACACAGTCCTGAGCAGCATATTTTGGTTTCCTCTGCTTTGAGCAGTGGGGGTGGAATAGATGATCTCCAGAAGTCCTTTCCTACCTCAGCCGTTCTGTGGTATGAGTGTGCATTTTACCAACCTACTTAATCCGACGCTTCGGCAGTGGATTAGGTACAAATGATAACAGTATTTGCTACCTTAGTGTGCCCTGCACAGTAGCCGTAATAGGGAAGATGTTTTCCTCTAGATATAAGGTCAGAAATAAGTCTTGTTGGGAGAAGGTAAGGAAAATATACTGTCCCATTCAGACCGTGTCTTTGGAAGGTGGTGGGGCCTGAGAGAAGGGAGAGTTGGCAGGCAAAGCTAATGCAGTGCTTGGTTATTCCTGCATAACTTGCTGTATCCTTCACTGCAGTTCTGGATCACTTACAAGGGTGGAGGGTGAGAAGAACACTACTGCTTGTTGACTGAAGTAGGGGGATTTAGGGCATTTTATTAGAAATGAGGAAAGAAAAAAAAAATGAATGAATAACCTGTCCTTTTCTGCATCTGAAACTTGGAAAAAGGTTAGCGTTTCTTATAAAAACTGATGGAAAAAAACTCTCCTTCTTTGATAGATATTCTATATGAATAAAACCTCCTGACTACATAAATTAGTAGGTGAACCCAACATGCTCTTTCAAGAACAGCATACCCGTAAATCTGCAAAGGTGAAAAATGACTCATTTATGACATTGTTTCCCTATAATCCATTTTTCAGGTTTCTCCTTATTCCCCTCCATCAGACAAACTGGAATTCTCCCCAGATGTGTCAGACAAAGCCCAGACTCCTACAGTGGCCCCAGAGAATGTGACTGAACATGGAATCATGCTGCTTCCCAGTAATACTGTGCCATCTGAACCCATGCAGCAATTTATGCCTCCTGCTACTGCTGCCAAAGCAGGTAATGTTTCAACATAGCTGGAGATCTGAGGGATACCTGCAGGTTGGATGGAAGGCAGAGAGGGCTTTACTACTGTCAGGCTTGTGTCCTTTTCTTTGTTACGAACTCTGTCCAAATGCAGCCTCATCCCACCGTAAGTATGTAGTCCTGCAGTTACGCTGGAAACTCCATCCCCTTTAGCTGGTTACTTCTGAAGCAAAACTGACCAAGCATAACATGAACGGGAAATTATAACTCAAGCAAATAGAGCTAAACAAAAAGCAGGGATAAAGAGCATTTTCTTAATGGGTTAATTTTTATACTGGTGAGAAATACCTAAGACTTTCTGGAGTTTCACAGCAGTCTCTTCTAGCCATACTGTTGTTTTTGTGTGTCTTCAGAATACTGTTCCTTCTCAGAAACTATTCAGTAGGGTTCCCACCATGTATAGCTGTCAGGTATCACACAGGAACACAGATGGGACTTGAGGAAGCTCAGCCCTTTTCAGGGGAGAACATGGCCACTGCATCAAAAAATGTTTTTTTATGACTTCACAGCTGTAAGAAGGCTTATAAGACTTCCAGCTGCAGAGCAAAAAGTTCTTATTTTGAAAAAGATATGTTTAACTGCTCTGCTGTTTGTAATTGTGTTAAATTCTTTGTGTATGTTAGTGTATCTCCTTCCTTTTGCTGAGTTTCCCACTTTACTGCGTATCCTGACAAAGGGTGAGAAGGAGAAGAATCAGAGCACAGATGTGTGTTCTTCTGCACTTCTGAGGGATATGTAGAGCTAAGCCCTTTGCTTCCTGGTAGATCGGGTCTGATTTGGGACACTCCTGGCACCTTCTGCCAGGACCTGGCTAGCAGGTTGTAGATCTGCTAGCCAGATAACAGTAGGAGGTAATGGAAGGAGATGAGCTGCAAGAGGGTTCTTCTCCAAAGCAATGAATTATCATTACCGTTTAATGTTGACTGGGCAGCTCCTCCTGAGAAGGAGGCTGAAGAGGATTCAAAAAAGGTGCTTGGAAGAAGCAGCTGAAGGGAAGGTTGTGATGAATCTCACTGTAAGTACTGGTTTGTGCAAGGGTTGCCTCAAGTTTGTGCTCAGCCTTACCATTTCAGTATAGGACACAGTTTCTCGTCCTCCTTCGGTCATCACCATCATCTAGCCATTTTATTCTCATCTCATGGAGGTTAAAAGATTTTAGAAGCACAAACCTCCACTCTGCTGATGGCTAGGTCAGCTACTATAAGCAATTCTAGAGCCTTAAATTTAAGAAGCAGTGACAGAAAGTGTCATCATGGCATCTTTGCTTCATCCCTGTTTAGACCTGTCATCTGCCACTGCTGAGTAGTCCCTTGCTCATCTGCTAAGAGTTTAAATTGGATGCTTAGATAGTATTGAGTGTTGCCTTTGGAGAACTTTTGTTCTGTGGACTCCCAGTATTCAGGAACAGATTTTAAAACTTTGAAAAACAAATCTGTGAGAACCTTGCGTGAAGCTGTGCTTTGGTATGTTTCTGTTGAGGAGTGGGTTTGTGGACTTCAGCATTTTTGGGAAAGATTTTCACAGGTAAAAACTGTTTCTGGATAGCAGAAAAGTTGAATGTGCAGTTTAGCTATGAGATAACCCTGCTCCACTAGCAGAATTTTTGAAAGTGACACAGTGAGCTGGGCATTTAGGTATGCCTACACTAATGCAAAACAAATATAGAAGTAGTGCTTGCTGATGGAAAAGAGGCATTAATTTTAGGATAGACTACATTAGTTAATTTAATGAAGTTTCACCATGTTTCTTCTGATTCTTATGGCTCTTTTTTGTACTCTTTGTGTATTTTTGAACTCCTGTAATTTCAGCGAATTAAGAAAAAATGTGAAATTCTTCATGCAGAGCAAGGTTAACTGTGATATACTGGAAAAAATCAGAACTCATCTGTCTAAAATAGAAGTAGGTGAAATGTTAATTCATATTCAGGGAAGAACAGTTATCTAGAATAGTTCAGTAAAAAGTGAAGGAGCCATAGTCATGATTATAATTATTATTTGATTATGTATTGGGAAAACTTTTTTTTAATTATCTTTGCCTATTTGTCAAATTTTGCTTAATCTGTTACAAATAATACTTGAAGATACTAAATATATACCCATCCTATTTTTTAAAACATAATGTTCTCATTCTGTCTTAGATACAGTAAAAGAACTTACTGTATCTGCTGGAGATAACGTACAAGTGCTGCTACCCAAAAATGAGGTTGAACTAAATGCCTTTGTTGTCCCACCACCACCAGCAGGTGAGTTGAATGGCCTTGCCGTACAGGACATGCTCACTACCAACCTGTAATTGCAGATGAGTCCTGAGTTATGTGATCATCTGTGCTTAGGGAGAAGATGTCTTTCTTATCTCTTCCTTCTACTTTTTTTTGTGAATCCAACTGCAGAGAGCATTTCCTTCTTCGAATTTCACACATTTTGAAAGGGATGTATTTTCAGAATCTGAATTCATTAGCCAAATGATTCAACAGAAAGCCTGTGATTTCTACCTGAAGATTATGTTGCCCTGGTTATAGCATCTTGCTGTTAAGCAGAGAGGGGACAAAGTAGATTCTGAACACATTGACCTTAAAACCACCAGGTTCTGAGCTACAGCAGTGAAGAAAACATATTTCACAGGTAGCCATGTAAAATGCATTCACTTCATGTGAAGCTGGTTTTTAAAGTTATTTGTCAAGACTTAATTTGTTGCTATTTTAGCAAGTTACAGCATACTATGGAAGCTTAACATGTATTTGTATCACTTCATTTTGCTGGCTCGAACAGTTGCACTCATGATTTCCTGCTGTAGCATTTTATCTGACTGTTATTGAACTTGATTTCTTTGTTTCCTGGGCTTTTGTAGAAGGGAAAGCTGATTATTCTTTTATTGTGTTATTGCACTAAGAAACATCCTACAACTATGAATGGAGATTAATTAGTCACCCTGCTGACTATGGTGGTGAAATGGAGCGCAGGTACACCCGGACACTGAAGCTCTCTCATGTAAGTGAACTGTAAGCTCAGGCTTATTTAGTTTGCTCAGTTCTTTCACAGGAATTTAACCTATGATGAAGGGTGCCTTTATTTGAGGAATTCAAATTATTGTGAGTTTTCTTCACTTGCATGTATCACCAACTCTTTCTTAGACCTTCAGAAATGTCTTCTTCAGAGTGCCCTCATAATTTTCTAAGATAAAGTAAAAATTCGTAAATGTTTGCTTTGTGTTCCTTACCTCTGAACAGTAACCAGTGCTTTTTATGTATGGATTTCTGAAAGGAACTCTAGGTTTCAAATATCCAGATTTTTCTATGTTTACAACGTGATTCGCAAATTGTATGCATATTGCATCTGTATATTTCACCATGTAACTGGATTTGTTCTGTGTATGTCTCAGTTGTCGGTGGGACTTTACGCCTTCAAAGTGACAGTTTCTGGTGAAAATGCCTTTGGCGAAGGTTTTGTAAATGTCACTGTCAAACCAGGTAAATCAGTTAGCTAAAATAATTAATTTCTTCAACACAAGTGGTAGTACAACATGCTTATGTAACAGTCTGTCTTGCAAGGACATCTAGAAGTCCAGTCATGCAGAGATGTCATGTCTTTCTGTCTTTAAAGCATTTTAAAGAAGTGCAGCTAAGGATCTTGCCTAGCCTGTACAAGGCCTGAGGTAGTATCATGACACCTTCTGTGGTCCCCTTTTCCACTACAACAAGGATCAGGGATTAGGTGCTCAACTGGCTGTAGCTGCAAGTTACACTGCACAGGTCTTCCCTGAGTTACACCAGATGGAAGGGGCTGCAGCAGAAGACTGCCGCTCTCAGTACCCTTTCCATTCTTTAGATAGCAGATGCTGCAGAGCTGTCATTTTTAGATTTAGATTACTGAGGTCTATTGATCTGTAGAGTTACCAGATTATCTTTGCCCAGGCCCTCACAATTTTTTTTCAATCCTGTCTTTCTCACAGCAATCAGAGTTAACCAGCCACCTGTTGCTGTTGCTTCACCCAAAGTACAAGAAGTTTCTTTGCCTACAACTTCTACCTTCATTGATGGCAGTCGTATGTACTTGCTTACACCCTATATTTTTAATACACAGTTAAAACACTGTTTATCAATAGCAAGTGGAATTCTTTCTTTTCTTTCAACACACAGAAGTTCCCTGAATCATTATTCATGTTGGGAAATTGAGAGCAGTTATAAATGGTTTTAAAAAAGGAAAAGTTAATTAGATGTATAAGATTGAATGATATTCATTCTAGAGTGAGCTGCACTTGAAAGATTTTTAGTTTCTGATGTTCTTAGTTACAGAAGACATGATTGCTTGATTTTATGTATTTATGAAAATACAATCAGCACATCAAGACAATAGTGGTAAAATCCAGCCTTCCACTTGGGAACTGAGGTAGTGTGTGACCTTAGAAGTTCTTTCTGCCCTGCCTGGAGTCCCCATTGCAAGCCCCTGTGCCAGTCTGGGTCCATGACAGGAGATTACATGTCATTTTGATTACTGCTCCTCTGAGTTTGTTTTAAAGTTAAGCAAAGGTTTCTTTTTATATTTACTAAGAACAAACAGACTGTAGAATGTACAACAAATTGTAGAATGCCCCATCTGGATTACTGCATCCAGGTCTGGGGCCCTCAACGCAGGAAAGTTGTAAAGCTTGTGGACTGAATCCAGAGTGAGCCATGAAGATGATCAGAGGGCTGCAGCACTTCTCCTATGAAGACAGGCTAAGGGAGCTTTTTTTGAACTGGAGAAGAGAAGGCTGTAGGGAGACTTCATTGCAGCCTTCCAGTATTTAAAGGGAGATTATAAACAGAAAGGAAATGATTTTTATACACAGGTAGGTAGTGACAGGACAAGGGGGATGGCTTTAAACTAAAGAAAGGGAGATGTAGATTAGGTGTTGGAGGGAAGTTTTTTACTGAGAGAATGGTGAGGTGCTGGACAGGCTGCCCAGAGAGGTTGTGGATGCCCTATCCCTAGAGATGTTCAAGGCCAGGCTGGATGGAGCCCTGAGCAAACTGATCTAGTGCTTGACCTAGCAGTTGTCAACCCTACCTATGGCAAGGTTTTGGAACTAGGTGACCTTTGAGGTAACCCAAGCCATTCTGTAATTCTGTGATTCATGTGCAGAGAGGCTGACTGAGATTGACTTTACCTTTGTTTCTTTAAGGTAAAGCGTTCAAAATGTACCTCATCATCTGGTTCAGTAGCTATGGTACATGAGCTGTAAAAAAACAGTTAGGGATCAGTGCGTGAGAGACTTTAGTATTCATACAGGCTGATGTTACACAAGGTACTGATACATTTTTCTTTAATTCGTGTAGAAAGTACAGATGATACGAAGATTGTGAGTTACCACTGGGAGGAAATTAAAGGTCCTTTGCAGGAGCAGAAGGCATCTGCTGACACACCTGTCTTGCACTTGTCTAACCTTGTTCTTGGAAATTATACTTTCAGGTACACCTGCATGCATGATTTCATTTTGGGTTTCAGGCATTTCTGTGATGTCTGCTAGATGTTTGGTTTTTCGTGCTCATGCATACCTCCTCAAAGAACTTCATTTTTCTTTTGTATGCTCTTTGCCTTCATTTTGCATAATGAAGGAACATGGGGACCAGTTACATTAAGAGGTGCTTGCAATGATTTTGTGACACTGGTGTAATGATGCTTTGGAGCACAAACCTATGCAAATCAAGGTATCAGAAATTAACCTCCCACTTCCTGCAGTAATAACTGTAAGAGAATATGTTTATTTTTTTTCGGCTTAGAAGTTGGCCAGTGTCCTGAGATGAGACTAAATTCAGGATGTGAAAGTCGTCCCCTGAATAGTGGTGACAGACAGAACAGTACTAGCAGTCTGATCTTTGCAAGGTTCTCTGGTGTGCTGAGTTTAGGAGAGTAATTCTTTTCTTCCTAAAGGCCTTTGCTTTGCTGCTGTTTTCTTCCAATTAATCCTTGCTGGTGATGAATTTTGTACGAACAACAAAAGCAATGTTTATGGTTCTGGGTGCTTTAATTAAAATCAGAGATCATTTTCTGTACTTTAATTTAAAAAGCCTAGTGCTATACTTGTTCACTTTTCACTGAACCACTCTTGGCTGCCGGTGGGTAACAGCCTGCAGGTTAGTACATCATGTATCAGTGTGACATCAGCAGAATGTTGAAGCCTGTTGATGACCAGTGTATGGCACACATTAAACGTGGTCTTTTGCATAAGCTTCACCAAAAATTGCTTCAGCTTCAATTCTCTGTTCTTTACAGGAATTGTTCCATATAGTACAATGGCAGAAATGCAAGTAAGATTATTATTTTCTTTTCCTCTGTTAGAAAGAACAGAGCTCACTTACATACACTGCTTTTAAGTCTGCTCTGAACACAAGGGAATTAAGAAACCGCTATTTCCATGTGCCTTTGGGAAAGGCTGAGGTACTTGAATAATGGAGCAGCCTGTTGAAGCTCACAGGAAATTACCTGGAAGTTACTCCTAACACACTTGGTTATGCATCCACTGCAAAAGTTGCTTATGACAGGATCAGCTAGCATTATTGTTCTTGCTTGGGGAAGACTTCAAGAGTGACTCCCTTCCATGTTTTCAGCTGTATGCAGTAGTCACAAAAGAGGCGAATTGAAGATGTACCAAGTTCCCACACAGTGGAGAACAGTCTGTCATCACTTTCAGGTGTCGCATTTTTAGATAATTTGCCATTGTGTTTCTGAAAGGAATAATGATTGTTTAAACCCCGTGTTATGTTTAGTTTTGTGACTTGAGATTTCCTTACAAAATCAGAGCTGATAATAAGCTCCATTAATATTAGTAGCAGTTTGTTTAAGAGATAAGAAGTTATGAGGTGTTACTGTGCTGTGATAAGGCAGAGCTTCTGAATATGTACAGTAGTTTTGGGTGCAGGGATTGTTCCACTATAGCAGATGAATGAAGTCACTGTTTTTTACTGAGTACATCGTTAAAGAATTTACAGCAAAAACTCTACGAGTTGATGGAGTTGCCATTGACTGCATGGAAGAGGTTTAATCTGGGATCCAGAATATATATATATATATATATATTTTAAACAGGTTGCAAGCTGTGATTGAAAATAGTCTTCTGAATTTCTTTCCTGCCTTAGCTGAAGGCTGTGTCTTTCTGCAGCAGGGGTTCATAAAATTTAAATCAGAGGCTCTGTTTTAGGTAGTGATTTTGTTCTCTTTGAGTGCCAGCAAAATGGGAGTCTTTGGCTTCTGACTTGGCAGCAGTCTGACCTAACAAATTTCCAGTATTGCTTTTTCCTATTGTAGACTCACTGTGATTGATTCAGATGGAGCAGCCAACTCCACAATTGCGTCTCTGAGTGTCAACAAACCAGTGGATTACCCACCTATTGCAAATGCAGGACCTAATCAGGCAGTCACTTTGCCCCAGAACTTCATCACGTTGAATGGAAACCAGAGCAGTGATGACCATGAAATTGTCAGCTATGAGTGGTCACTCAGTCCCAGAAGCAAAGACAAGGTTGTAGCAATGCAGGTATGTCTATTTCTCCTTGCATAGTATTAGAAAGTTTTTTTCATCTTTGCCTTTAATATGAAGAGAAACATACAAAAGTAATTTTTCAGAAGCATTTAAATATGCAGAGTGCGGTTGTTCTTCTCTGTTGTATTCAGCTTTTTAGACTCTATTACTATTTGTAATTTTTTTTCATTCCTTATGGCCATTTCTGTTCCTTGCTATTATTTGTTTTCTGGTGGTTTGGAAAAATCTCGGTTCACTTTGCCTGATCTTGGACCCCGGAGCTTGCTCCACAGATTTGCATCTTCTGAGAGGCTAGACATGGTGCAAACTGTTTTTGAGAGAAGGTGAGACTTGCCCAAATTTTTGTTAAACAGTTTATCTTCCTGGAAACTCTGGGGCTCAAACAAGATCTTAATGTTCTGAGTGAAAGATCACAAGGTTTTTGTCAATGTCTTGCTGCTCTCACTTGTGTTTTTTTTTTTAACTTTAATAAAACATGGGTTTCCTATGAATGCTAATTGATTTTACTCTTATTTTTTATGGCTACGTATTTATTTTATCTTTTGTCTTTTGTTTTTTAAATCTGAGAACTCAAGGCAGTGCAAATACAATTTCAGTTGTCTTGTGCTTACTAAGTTGCAGGTTCTTGTAGCTGTTTAGGTGATGAAAGTAATTAATATAATGATTCCAGCTGAACTCCAGAAGCCATTTTTATGAGAGATGTGAGCTCTGCTGTGTTAAAAAGGCAAATGCTTTAGGCCTTCTTCCAAAGTGATAAGAGACCACTTTGTATAGATCATTTTAGAAAAGAAGTTATATTGTTGACGTACTGTAGAGGTAATCACAAAAGTACTGCACGTACTGTAGAGGTAATCACAAAACTATGAAAGGTCTTAATAACTTATTTCTGTTCATTTACTGAAAAAAAAAACCAAAACAATTTTTCAAAAGCATTCTTGAAACCTGAGATTGTAGCTTTTGAGAGCAGGTATAGCTCAAAGCAACTTTACTGAAAGAAGAGAATGACTGCTTGAGATATCTACGGGTATTTAGTGATGGCGATGTGAGAGCATTTTACAGTTTCTTAATTTATTTCGAGGGGTAGTAATCCTTGTCATGTCTTTAAGTCTGAACTTGCTGGTTTTAGGTGTATTACATGGCATCCGTAGTTAGAGTGCAAAGTAGCAAGTAGCTCTGATGGTCAGATAATCATGTATGATATCTTTTAGTTCACATTAGACTTCCCTGGATAACTATGACAGTTGTAATTCTGATGGATGAAGATGGAAAGGATGATTCTTCATGAGATACATAAATGGTCATTTTGTTAGCAAAAGGGCATATAGTTTGGCCTAACCTTTTTGTGAGCTTTTATATATGCGTCAACTAATACTGCTGGAAGTATATACACAGAGTTGTCTTGTTTAACTTTTTTTTTTTTCCAGAAGCCTACCTGGCTGGAGTCAAGTATGTTTTTGTTTTTAATGACTTATTTATAAAAATAGTTAAATGCAAAAATAAATACTGCATTAAACAATGTCATTGTTACTGTCCCATGTGTCTAACAATTACTGTTGTTCAGAAATAATGCAGCAATTATACTAAAAATTAAGAAATTAAGATTTGCTGTTGATAAATCTCTGGATTGATAGGCAGTTGCAGTACTGAATATATGACATCTGTGCATCAAATTTTAAGTCTGCAAGGTACTTTTGCTCAAATAATGTATTTATTTTGAATTAAAATATATTTTACTTTTCTTCCACATCTGCTCTCTTAAGACATTTTGTATGCCATGAATACTTACTTCTTTTCTCATCTCTCTCTCCCCCTGCCATGTAGGGAGTACGGACTCCATACCTCCAGCTGTCTGCAATGCAGGAAGGAGATTATACCTTTCAACTCACAGTCACAGATTCAGCAAAGCAGCAGTCCACAGCTGAAGTCACTCTGATAGTACAGCCTGGTAAGTTGACTTACTGCAGGCACATCTGGGTCCCTCAGGGTAGACCAGCCTGAATGCCTTAGCACCGTCATCAAATATCTCATCTCCCCACTGCACCACTCAGGTGGCAGTCTGAACATCTGGTATTCTCGCATCAAGGACTCTTTCACCTCTTTTTTTTTCTGTCAAAGCAAACAGAAAAAACAAGTGCAGAATTCCAGAAAATCCAGGCGGTGATCCTGAAGGCTCCCACTGGCCTGATTGTATAAGGCACTATGTACAGACTTATTTGAGTGTACTTTTAAAAACTAAAATGTAGCTTTCAGTTTAATACCCTGCTAAGCTGTTCACCACGTCAAACAGTGATTTGCTCAATTTTTTACTGTTTTGCAGTTCTTCTTCAAGAATCCTGGTGTGATCTGAATTCTCATTAGAATTATTTTTCTAGAAGAAAAAATATCAAGCAGAGAGTTTCAAAAGCTGCTTCTTTCACATGATTGATTAGATTTGGGAGCTGAATGATGAGTAGACCTAAATGCACCAGGCCTACAAAGTATTTTCTTTCCTATTTTTTGGTAATATGTTTGCATATTGCAGGTTCTACATCTGAAGCGGACTTTTCTGCCCATCTGAAGGTCTCATATTGCACTATAGAGCAATGTTATGGCTCCCTCATTCTGCTCTTTCTACAACTACTTGCAGAATCATAGAGTGCTTTGGTTTGGAAGGGTCCTTAAAGATCACCTAGTTCCAACCCCCCTGCCATGGGTCAGGACGCTTCCCACTAGACCAGAGCCCCATTCAGCCTGGCCTTGAACACCTCCAGAAGTGGGGCATCCACAGCTTCTCTGAGCAACCTCTTCCAGTGCCTCATCACACCTCTGAGTAAAGAATTTCCTCTTAAATGTAGATGACTCTTTTTAGGGAAACCTCGCAATGGCCATTTACTGCTGAAACCAGGAAAGTGAATTGCAAGTACAGCATGTGGTGGTACATTTTAGATAGGTGACTGTGTTGAAGTGGGAAGGAACTATTGCTGAATTCAGGTTAAAGTGGAAATGGATATACAGGAGAATAGTAGTGTTGGTCGTTTACCATGCCACAACAACAAAATCTGGAAACAGAATAATAAGTATCTTTTCACCAAATCCTCAAAGGCTCAAAATTGAGACTAGCTTAGTGGTATTGCACTGACCTTGAGCAGTGGGAAACCTGGGCCAGTATCTTCTTTACCATAGTTGTGTGGGTGGTTTTCAAAGAGTCACAGTGATGGAGCCAGATCAGTACCACACTGCTCTTTTTGTAAAACACTTTTATACAATGTACTGAGCAGACTACAGAGTTCAAGGAGTGTGACTGTGCCTTCAGATGTGACTGAGAAAGGGAAGAACTTGTTGTGGAATCTGACATGTTGCAGAGCTGGTCTCTCCTACCAAGTACTTTTTACTAGTTTGTGCATGTTATATTTGATCCCTAGGAAGGTGGTGGAACAACTAATCCTAGAAACCATTTCAAGGCACGGGAAGGACAAGTAAATCATCAAGGCAGTCAGCTTGGGTTCACCTAGAGGAAGTAAGGCCTGAACAACCAGATAAGCTTCTATAATCAAATCAGCAACCTGATAGATGAGGGGAGAGCAAAAGGGGATCTTAATGGCATATATACCCAAAGGGAGGTTGCAAAGAAGATGGAGCCATACTCTTCAGTGGCATCCAGTGCCAGGACAGTGGGCGTAAACGGGAACACAGGAGGTTCCCTCTGAACACCTGGAAGCACTTGTGTGCTGTGTGGGTGATGGAGCACTGGCACAGGTTGTCCAAACAGGCTGTGGAGTCTCCTCCTTGGAGATCTTCGAAAACCTCCTGAACATGAGCCTGGACAACTGCTCTGGGTTTCCCTGCTTGAGCAGGGGTTGGATCAGATGGACCCAGAGATGCCTTCCAACTTCAACTAATGTGTGGTTCTCTGATTCTCTGGTTCATGTTTTCGAGCCACATGGCAGGCTTCTAATTTTATATTTTGTGTGAAATCTGCTTGCTGATTGACAGTCTTTGCTAGTGACTATCCAGCAAATGTGATATGCTAAATCTTATTTTTACAGAAAATAATAGCCCTCCAGTAGCAGTGGCTGGCCCTGACAAGGAATTGACATTCCCAGTAGAAAGTACTACGCTGGATGGAAGCAGAAGCCAAGATGACCAAGGCATTGTCTTCTATCATTGGGAAAATATCAGGTAATTAGGTATCTAAAGGGATGTATTACTGATCTATGGTTTAGAGAAAAAAAAGAGGGAGAGAAAAAAACTGAAATTACTTGAGTTCCAGAGCTTCTTAATTGATTCTGTTGGGTGATGCAGTTTTTGAAAACTGCTTTGAAGGTTTTCCTTCTTAGGTGGTAATAGGATGAGAAATAAGAATTTTAAATTCACCTTGGCCTGCTTATGTTTTATACTGTGTCATCTTGAAATCTAGAGTCACAAAGTTATTTTATGAGGAAATTACAGAAACTCTCTTATCTTCCATTAAGGAGGGCAACAGGCTTGGGTACTCTCCTGTAATGTGTAATTTTTCCTGTCAGTGCTTTCACAGTCTCTTCTGTTTGTTGGATAACAAAGGAAAATCACAATCCATTTAGCTTGAGCTTTCATTAGTAAATGACTAAAGCACTCTTGAATAGTGATTAAAAATGCTATAGAGAAGCTTGTAATTGTATGCTCAAATACAAAGCTAATTGATCCTTAATAAAAGAACAAAGGTATTAGTTTGTGCAGCTGTCCTATCCACAGTGCAGGAAGAAATTTAATGGCACCCAGTGTGTGTTGTAAGTGTCTCTTAGACAAACAGCATTTGCATGTGCTCCCACAGAATAGTGCAGCAAGGAAGCTGAACTGGGGTGCATTTTCTGCACTTCTGCTAATGGTATATGTGTTGCTTGAGTGTTTGAATGTCTTGAAAAAGGTGGAATTATGAACTCTCTGATCTAAACTCATTGTCATAATTTCTTTATTATCAGTGCTTGTAGGAGTGGTAAAACCCCAATATCCATAACAACAAATGGTATGAGTGACACTGCCTTGAGAAAAATTTGTCTGGCTTTGACAAATTATTTTTATGAGATGTTTTGTTTCAGCGGGCCAAGCTACGTGCAGATGGAAAATGGTGACAAAGCAATAGCAACTGTGACTGGTCTTCAGGTTGGCACCTATCGCTTCAGACTGACAGTAAAAGACCAGCAGGGGTTAAGCAATGCATGTATGCTGTCTATTACTGTGAAGGAAGGTAAGCCTAGTTGCTGCTGCTTAGGATGTAGTAGGCAACTTGCCCGTTAATTCAGTTACTGGCAACATAAAGGAACTCAGAACAGGAATAGATAATGTATTTGTTGTTATCTTTCAAGGGATTCAAGAAGAATAACTGCTATTTTGTAATAAAGGAGTATTGCAAGTAACTGCTAAAATCACTTCCTATGTTTTCTTCTCTCTCTGCCCCTCACCCCACCCTCTCTCTCCCCCTCTCCAACTAATAAACAGACCAGTGATGCATTTCATTTATCATCACAGCTTTCTGGAATTCTATCCAATCAGTTATGTTCTACACAGAAGTCAGCAATGTCTGGCTTCTGGAAAGAAAATGTTTTCGTGCTTCTCTGGTGATTTTGGCCATACTCACAGTTCATGCTATAATTTCACTGCTAGCAGTGAGCAAAAAGCATTCAGGAACTGTAGTTACCATTGGATACGCTTTGCTTAAATGCAGATCTGAAAAAGTAAGACTTCACACAAGCTTCTAGTATGAGTG
Source organism: Numida meleagris (assembly GCF_002078875.1). NCBI lineage: Eukaryota > Metazoa > Chordata > Aves > Galliformes > Numididae > Numida > Numida meleagris. The sequence continues at coordinate 55,619,455 of NC_034410.1, forward strand.
AAGAGCAATGGTTTCTCAAGGAGGTAAGAGCCCAGCAGAGTGCTCTCATGCTGGGCTGTGTTTCTAAGGCAGGTAGAAAACTTTTTCACTTGACTGAGGTGATCAGATGCATAAGTTACTGTGGGACTATGAATAGAGTACCCCACAGTGCTTTAAAATATGTTTTTGGATGATATTTCTTATCAGTATTCTACTCAGGGTGCAGATCTGCTTTTGTCAGATTATTGCAATTCCAGAGCCAAATTCTGTATACCCACTCGTCCTTTTCCTCTCCCTTTGACACAAGATTCTCTTGTTAGTGCCTGTAATCATCAGGGCAGAGAACTGAAGTGTGAGTTTATTGGCAATGGTATGTCATATCTTGCATGATTTGAAAGCAAATTCTTCTCCTCCACTACTTTTATGGCTAGAAAACAACAGTCCACCCCGGGCGCATGCTGGGGGGAAGCATGTTCTGGTGCTTCCCAATAACTCTGTTACCTTGGATGGCTCAAGATCTGCTGATGACCAGGGGATTGTGTCATATTTGTGGATTCGGGATGGTCAAAGCCCAGCAGCTGGGGTAAGTTTTTTGAAGGTTTTAACTGGACTCAAATTCAGTTCTTACATATGTTGCTTCACAGCAGAAGGGCAAGCAGGTATGACTCATGAGATGCGATGAAGGATGCTGTCTGTGTCTGATTTATCTCCTCAGCTCTCTAACGCTTTGGTTCAAATAGCTCGTGTCATTTTTAGTAGTGCAAATTGGTAAGAACTGGGAGAGGAGAAGGTAAAACGATAGCAAAGCTTGTAGAAGCAATTCACATAAGTATATGAGGAGGACTGGAGAGATTTAAGTTATAGCTGGCAGAAATGTCAGTTGGAAATCCATAAACTTCAAGGAGAGGAAATAATATATAAGAAAGCAGAACTAATACTAGAGTAAAATCGAGAAATAATAATGTAACCTGTCTCTCAGATTTTCAGGTAGATGGGGACTTGAGAATGTCAGCTGTTTTATGTGAGGTGTTTTTTGTGTTTTGTCTTAATGAAAAGAATCCATACTGTGTGCAGAGATCCTTATTAACTCTCGCTTCCAAGTTTGCATTATTCTGCTATGAACTGTGGATTGGTCACATTTGTCCTAAAAGCCAAAGCAAGAACTCACACTGTCATATCAGATACCTGAGTTGATATTCATATCTGAAATTTTATCTGAGGGTGTAACCATCCTGGTACCTGTTTTTACAGGATGTGATCCATGGCTCAGACCATGAAGCAGTATTGCAGCTAACTAATCTGGTGGAAGGAATCTATATTTTTCACTTGAAAGTGACAGATGCCAAAGGAGATTCAGATATTGACTCTGCTACTGTTGAAGTGCGGCCTGGTATGACAATTAAAAGGTCATCGATACGTTGTGAATACCTCATCTTTGTTCTCCTTTTCGATTCTTCCAGTGTTGCTAAGATTCTGTCAGTTTAAAACGCAAATAAGTCTCTCTTCTACCATCTTATTGCACTTCTCTCAATTGGCATTGAGTGTGTTGAACAAGACATGTCAGAGTTCTTCTTTCCCACCAATTGCAGCATTGCTGTACTTGATAGATAAATCTATGACAATTACACATCTTAGTATCTTAGTTTCAGCTGAGACGGAATTGTTTTCTTCGGAGTGTCTGCTATGATGTTATGTTTTAGTTCTACGAGAAAAATAATTTTGATAACACACTGATGTTTATAGTTGCCTGCTAAGCCAAGGCCGTCCACAGCACACAGCCCAAGGAGTTGGGGGGGGGAACAGAATAAGGACAGCTGACTTAAAGTGACCAAAGGTGGATATTCCATACCGTATGACATCAAGCAGAAGTATTGTAGGGGGTGGGAGTGCATCTCACTGTCTTCCGCTGCTCAGAGGGTGGTGGTGAGCAATTGCTTGTGCATGAGTTGTTATATACATTTTTATATATATATGGTTATGACTATTTTCCTTTTCTTTTTCTCTATCTTAGTAAATAGTTTTATCTCAACGCACAAATTCTACTTTGTTTTTTTTTTTTCTTCTCTCCCCCATCCCACTGGGAAGGGGGGGAGTGAGCAAACAACTGTGTGGTGCTGAGCCACCTGCCAGGTTAAACGACAACACTTTGTTTTCATTTAGCTACTTTTTGCTCTTCTGTCATATGTTATTTTTTGTTTATTTTTTCTGATTATTGATCAGTTTGGCCAATAGCAAGATGTGAACTGTGTTTAGTTTAGGCACAAATGCTGCAATAGTGAGTTTGTATTGTTTTTTTCCTTCTCTAACTCTGAAGGACAAAAACAAACCCCTGAGACTTTCAGAATGTTTTAAATTGGCTTTTCATGGTCTGATATTGTTCACGCATAGTCTTGTTTTCAAATGCAGGTTAGATGGTTATGTGATGGAAACAGTGAGTTGGGTTTTCAGGAAATTAGTGTGAGGCCATAAGTCTGTCAGATTTCATGTTTGTCTGGTTCCTGGGCAATGATTTTATTTCTTTCTCACTTTAATGTTGAATGCAGTCACACAATAATTGGCTCAAGATTGTCACTGCATGTCTGTGAAGCTTGTTTTGTTTGCAAAACACTCTAGAAGTGCAAGTATTGTTTAACAACTCGCTCATGTTTGAAGAGAAATATTTATGGTATTTATAAATCTAATTATCCTCATTTAGGCTCATTCATGAAGTCTTGGATACGACCCTGTGAGTCTATCTTTGCATCCCTTTTCCTCATTGGTAGCCAGTAGTAGATCACCTAACACCTCAGACCTTCACATGGCGGCATTTAGGGAAACCGAAGTTGTTATTCTGCACTGAGATGTGGTAATGCTGAAATACACACTGAAGTGTTTTTTCCTGAACAGATAAAAGATCGGTTGTTATCTTAGGACCTACCAGATTTATTTCAGAGGTAATGTGAAAAAGTAGGCTAAGTACTTCTGTAGGAACACAAAAGGGGTGGGTTATAAGTGATGTTGGCCTTATGCAGAAAAATACAGTATTGATAAGTAATTGTAATACCACATGTTGTCTTCATTCAATACTGAAATATTTGCCAGGCTCTGATAGCATACCATGTTCTTCTGTTAGATCCCAAAAAGAGTGGTCTGGTGGAGCTGATTCTGCAAGTTGGGGTGGGACAGCTGAGTGAACAGCAGAAGGACACCCTGGTGAGGCAACTAGCTGTATTGCTGAATGTCTTGGATTCAGATATCAAAGTTCAGAAGATACAAGCATTCTCAGATATAAGGTACAAAGATGCCCTGCTGTGCCAGGAAGATTTATGATTTTCATCGAATCTTTCACAGATCACAGTTAATTGCAAAATAATGTAGAAAATGTTATCAAAGATGTTACAGCTCTCTACTGCATATACTTTAAGAAGTGAGTTTCATCTACTGTGGTAGACAGTCAGTGAAGTGAGCTCTCCAAGAGCTTGTTTTTTAAATATTTTATTAAAAAAAAAAACTCTGCACAGATTATCTCTTTTTGTTTCCTTAATTCTCTTTTATTCCTTCAAAGAACGTTCATGCAGAAATTTAAGTGTCTCTGTTCCATGTGGGGTTATTACTTTTCCCAAATGCTGGCTGGAATAAGATGGACAGACCTTCTCACAGTGAAGCAAGTACTGTATTTCAAAATAAGTTTCCAGTTGTATCTGATGACACTTACTTTGTTCCCCCCTTTTTTCCTCTCTAAGCTTCTGATACTTTTAAGAACTTTATATACATTTCCCCAGGCAACTGATAACAAAAATCCTTTTTTCACAGAGAAGGCAGCAGATTTTGTAGTATTCTACATGTAGTATCCTACTCCAAAGTAGATATCTTCTCTATTCGGAGTAGAGGGGTGGAAGTGGCCATATATGCAGCATGATTGTTAAAAACCTGTTAACATCTTACTTTAAATTACTTCTTGTTAACTGCTTGGTGATTTAAAATCTATTTTAGTATCTATTCATCTCTCCAGGAACCTCTTAAAAAGGAAAAGAAGATATATTATCTATGGCTGTAACACCTTAAAGTTCAGGTTGGATATTAGGAAACATTTCTTTTAGAAAGAATCGTGAGGTATCAGAACAGGATGCCCAGGAAAGTATCGGAAGTCACCATGTCTGGAGGTTTTCAAGGGAAGGTAGATGTGGCACTGAATGACATGACCATACTATGTCCAGATTAGCAGGCATGATTGTGATGGATTGATGGTTGGACTAAGTGAACTTGAGTTTTCTTTTCCAACCTTATTGATTCTGTGCTGAAGACATGCAGCTTCCAACTACTACTTTTCGACTAAAGATGTTCCCTGAAGCACATGATGCTGGATGAGATCAATACTACCAACACTGCTTGAATTTTCTAGATTTTCTCTAACTGCTTCAGGGTGCTTTGTGATAGGTTCTAGACAAGTGGAGTGAAAGCAGACATTGAGTACATTCTTCTCTTATAGTGAGCATCAGGAAGACCTTTCTTTTCTCACTGTTCCTCTGTGAAGAAACTGAAGAACTTACTAGTGCTTCTGGCTTAGAATAAGATATAGTTGCCATGATATTTGGATAGAGTTGGCTGATATGTAGACAGTTCCCTAATCTGTATCAGCAGTGATATTTGCTTTCCAGAAACAAGCAAAACCAAAGGCTGTCAACTGAATACCTGACAAAAGTAATCTTAGACTAATCTATACTGTTCTCTCTACAGCACTGCAGTTGTGTTCTACGTCCAGAATGGGCATCCTTCCAAGGTGATCAAGGCATCAGATGTGTCTCGAACTTTGCATGTGCAGCTTCTGAAAGAGAAGGCTGACTTTCTGCTTTTTAAAGTCCTGCGAGTTGACACAGCTGGTATGTTTACCATCTGGTGTCTGGGATTTTTCTTTCTGAAATACGACATTGAGGATAATACTTAAAATGCATGCTCATATGTGTTAAACTGGTGCCAGTAACTTGTGTTCTTTTAAAATATATGCTTTTGCCTCCTGTTATAGGTAGAGCCTTATCTGACATAGATCAGGAAGACCTGGGAAATGAGAAAGATTCACTCATATCATCTTTTGTTGGAAGATGAGCAAAGCTTACTATAACCGTACTATGGAATGTTCCATGTCTCTTCAAGGCTTTTAGTGTTCAGTAATAGGCTTATAATGCAGATTTTATCTGTCTGTAGCAGGCAAAATGGTCAGGTCATCACTGTGTTCACATTGTCTTCTAAGGAGATTATATTTGCATCATAAGTGGGCCCCAGGGGGTTTCAGAGCAAACTTTTGCTTGAACTTCAAAACCTAGCCTGACATTAAACTGTGCTAGTAACATGAGCCCTTTATGACACTCATATTACAGATATGACTTACTCAGTCATTGAAAAATCAGGAGATAAGAATCCAAATGCAAACAGAGTAAGCAGCTGTAGCACTAAAAATAGTCATAAGTTCTGTAGTAAATTCTGATTTTGTTCACCTGTTGAAAAGGACTATTGTTTTGTTGTAGCTACACTTGGATTACCAGTATGCATAGGTATCCCTTGAAAATATTGCTTCACGTTTTTCTGCACATAGCAAATCTGCCACTATAAGTTTAAGAGGAATAACTTTATTCTAATAAGATGTGTTGGTCTAAGATGTGTTGGTCTAGCAACAGATTCTGCTGTAAGCCTGTGATATGTAAGTGTTCTGTCCTGCAATCCTGCAATTCAATTATGAAATACTGAAATGCACTTTAGTGGTGTGATGCTTGTCTTACAATACTTGGTAATATTAGTATTCCTGAGATCTCAGGTACCTTAGAGGTTCTTAGAGATACGTCATAAATAAAGGAGGAGGTCTGAACTCTACAACTTCAGCTCATCATTACTTGTGGTTGGAATAATCTGTTCTCAACTTGCATACAATTTCAGTATTGTACACATAAGATATTCTCACCCTTCTCTTCAGAGCCTGCTGAAACATACGCCTATTTAATACATGACATCAAAGACAAGGGAGATAGTACCAGAATGTTATGAATTAGATGATTTACACAGTAAATCAGATGATCTCACAGTAAGAGATTGTGTAACAAGTTGTCTATTTACACAGCTAACTTACATTTGTTATTGTTCTTAGCATGTCTTTTAAAATGCTCTGGACATGGACATTGTGACCCTATAACAAAGCGCTGTATTTGCTACCAGCTGTGGATGGAAAACTTATTTAATCGTTATCTAAGTGATGGCGAGAGTAACTGTGGTGAGTTTCAGTGCTACAGGATATATTCTAATAACCAGTTTTCTTTTTGTGAGACTGTTATTATTTGCTAACAGAATAGGAGGTAGATGCTGGGAGAATGTTGGAACAGTCTCTATTGTCCAGCCTGCCAGTATTCTTCTAAGGAAATAAATATCTTTAAATTATTTGACTTGTGTTGTGAAATAATAAAGACTTATAAAAAGTAGTCCTTATTTTAAATATTTAAAATATTTTAGAAACATGAATTTTAAAAGTATCACTGAGAGGAAAGTGTAAGAATTTTAACTGCTGGGGAGAGAATTTGAATCAATTTGAGGCTACCTGGCAGGTTTGTTTGATACTGTGTGTATTGCAAAGCTCTTAGGTGGATCCATCAGATTTTTGCAAAGCTGAAAAAGAAAGCAACAACTTACGTGTTCTAAGTGATTGTTTGGTGCTTCCATACCAAAGTATGACCTGACCTAAGGAAAGCAAACACTGGTGTTCTGGACTAAGCAATATAGTCATCTGTAAATCTTTAACTTCTTAAGCTGATTAATTACACTGTTTCTTTTTTCCACTTTACTTGTTGTACCTGGGAAATACAATCTAGTTTCATCATTTTAAACATGTCTATATTCCATGGCACATCCAACAAATCAACTAAGCCAATTTAATATTACATAGGAACCTTCTATTTAAAGTAGGTAACAGTTTTAATTTAACTAAATAGGTATTCTACATAAGTTTAAGAAAAGCTGAACTTTCAGTGCTCTGAAGACTTAAAGACATTTTGTTGAGTAACGCACTAGCCTTCAAGTATCACAGAATCTTGGGGATTGGAAGGGACCTCTGGGGATCATCAAGTCTAACCTCCCTGCTTGTATGGTATGGAATAGATGTATGTAGTGGCTTCTGACCAGTTTTCAGATAACCTGAGAAAGGTATTAGTTACAATCTGATATTAAGAATGGAATAGTTTACGCCCCTCTGAAGATAAGGGCTCACTGGAAAACTTCCCAAAGAAAGCAGTCTCCCAAGTAGAGAGATTATTCCCTCTTTGCTGCCAGCCCTTAAATGAGGCTATTGAGGCGTGGACCAAGGGTCCACCCCTTCCAGTCATACAGATGAATTGCCTGCACCTGTGATTCTAGGGCTGGCCACGGCTCTTTACTAGGTGCTCAGTCACTGGTTCAAGCTGTGCCTTAACTTCCCATACAGTTCTAAGGCAGGTTCCCTGGAGTAGGCTGCTCAGAAAAGTGTCCAGGTGGATTCTGGATATCTCTAAAGAAGGAGACTCCACTCTTGGCAACTGTTCTAGTGTTCTGTCACCTTCACAGTAAAGAAGTTCTTCCTTATATTTGTATGGAACTTCCTGTTTTGCAGTTTTTGCCTGTTGTCTCTTGTTCTGTCACTGCACACAACTGAAAAGAGTGTGGCCCAATCCATTTGACTCCTGCACTTTAGATATTTTAAATAGCAATGAGATCCCTTCTCAACCTTCTTCTCCAAGCTGAAAAGTTCCAGATTTCTCAGCCTTTCATTGTTGACACACTTGAAAAAACCTTTCTTGTTGTCCTTGACCTTGAAGGCCTTAGCCTTCCTCATTACATCTCTGCAGGCCCTGACAGTGTTCCTGTATTCCTCCCAAGTGGCCAGGCCCTTTTTCTAAGTTTCATAAACTTTCTTTTTCCATGAGTTCCTTGCTCATCCATGGAGGTCTCCTGCAACTTTTGCCTGATTTCTTACTTTTAGGGATGCACTAGTCTTGAGCTTGGGAGAAGTGGTGCTTAAATGTCAACCCAAAAAGTAATTCTGTAGAAATTGATAGGAAGCACATGGCATTTGCTACAAGCCGTAAGGTAACTGTGGGCAAAGTATCTGGCAGTGAGTAGTGGTTGGTAATTGACCAATCGAAAGGGGACAGTATGTTTTAAACCTGAGATTGGGCCCTCCTGCAGCCCGGCCTTAGTGCTCTGTGTTCTGGAGTGTAATAACACTGAAACAGTGAATGTATGCATGTGGGAATTTCTCATTATTTCACATCTTTCTAAATCTCTCTTAAGTCTCCCTGGATTTAAAAATCTAAATGTGCAAGTAGAAGGATCTGTCACTAATCAGTTGTTCTCTTAAAGTATTGCTAAAATGCTAGACACAGGTTACATCTATGCTTGTTTGAATTAGAGAATGAGGACTGAGATGGTTACATGACCCTCTTGACTTTCAGCTCCTATGTGAATTTTGGCTATTTTGTGATAGTAAAAGGGATAGGGGTGGGAGAAAGGTTTTGAAAATGAGCATTTTCAGTTTGGAACTTTAAGAATATGTTATTCTGAGATTATAGAAAAGTACTAATTTCTCATGTACTCCTGTTAGCACCTCCCATTGCCCAGGATTAATAGAGATTAATAGAAAGGTATTAGATATTCTCCTGCACTTATTACTTTACAAAGCTCTGTTATGTTTCTTTTTTTCAGACTGGAGTATACTCTATGTAACTCTATCTGCTTTTATTATGATTGTGGTCATGATAGGGCTTGCCTGGTTCTGCATCTGCTGCTGTAAAAGGTACTTGATTTGAGTTTCTTTTTGGTGGGGTATAAGCAACAACTGCACACAGCTGCCATATTGTAGTCCAGTCCTTAGCACTAAACCACTCAACTCCTTACAAACAATTGAGGAGCTTCTTCTGGTACTTTCTGTATATATGTGCTTTCCTTTTTTGGGGAAAAAAAAAAAAGAAGAATATCTACCTGTGGCTCTGTGTATTATTCTGTATTTTGAATAACAAAAGGCCAGTTCTGGAATATCCTTCAAATTAAGAGTTTATTTATGTCAAAATACTGAGTGTGTACCATGGATTTTCATGGTCTTGTCACACTGAGTCCTCCAGCTACTCCATGCTAAGAAAAAAAAAAAAAAAGGCACATCCTGAAGGTCACTGAGATAGGATGTACAAATGGAGCTACTCTCATCCTGTCTTTGACAGGAAAAGTAGACATGACTGCTGTATCTGGTTGGCAAGCAAGGAGTTCTCCAAGAATCTGTCTCGCAGACTCTTTGCTGCTTCTTTTCTTAAGCAGTTTTACCTACCACTGTATGTTTTATTCCCCTCCATGTGCCCCAGCACCCTACCTGTCTTGTCTTTCCTAGTGAGCCACTAAGAAATGGTTAGAAACAGAAGTCTGTTCAGATTCTGTAACTAGATTTTTTGCTGCTGCATGAAAAAGCACAGCAAAGAGGTGTTAAGGTGTTATCAAAAATGAGACATTATCAAAGTCTTCCTGGATTTTTAACTTTATCTAGGGTATCTTTTCAGTATGTAAGGGATGTTGTTTGAAATGCACAGGTGTTGGTATTGCTTTCTTTTTATGGTTGAAGGAACAGTGCTATTTAGTAGAAAAGGTTTAAATAGAAGTGCATCTCATATAAGTGTGGGATGCAGGTTTGCAGGGATTTGGTAAGAAAGAGAGTGTTCATGGAATTCAGCTGCTTCCTTGCTTTTATCCTCACACAAACAGCTGAAACATAAGGTGAGGATCTGAAACGCTGTAGGAGTGAATGCTGGAGAAGGATGAGGAAAAAATTGGGTCTATTTTTGGCTGCAAACCAGTAGAGCTTTGTTCCTGCATATGTATGAGGGAGCTGTTCTCTGTTTTTGATTGGTCTTCTCTGTAAATATAACCAGACAAGCTCTACTTAAACTCTCTTAGTTTTAAAACACCCAACCAAATAAACAAACACCTAAACAATTTAGTTTGGGAACTAAGCAGTTCTTTCAGAAATTTTATTTGGGATCTAATGAATATGTCTATCTTGTGTCTAGCTAATGTGTTGAAATTGAACAAACCGAACCCCTGTGGGCTAGGAAATAAGGTCAGTCTTGCCTTATTTCTTCATCTTTATATATGACAGAGCAAATAAATTCTGCTCTCTGGTCCAGATTGTGCAGCTGCTTTTTACAGGTATAAACCGGAACAGCTCTTCTTCAGTGGAGGTTCTATATATGGGATATGTAGCTATGTGTATGAGAAGAGATAAGCGGATTTATGTGAGAACTAAATATCTTTGTGGTAACTTCCTTTTTAGCAGAAAGAGGACTAAGATAAGAAAGAAAACAAAATATACTATCCTAGATAACATAGATGAGCAGGAGAGAATGGAGCTACGACCCAAATATGGTAAGAGCTATCTCTTTCTTTGGAATTTCTCTAAGCAGTATATCTTTAAGCTGTTAACTCATCCGCCAAGTTTACAGTCAGTAGTTTTAAACTGATATCTGCAGTCAAGAAGAGCACAGAGGCTGGAGTTGGTTGGGAATGACAGAGGCAAGCACAGTGTCATGGTTTTATGATTTTCGGTTATTGGTATTCCACATCATAACATCATGTAGTGAATGTACCTGGTTCTCAGAAGAGAAGGACTACTACAGTCCCCACGGCACTTTGCTCCTCTGTTACCATTTTCCAGCCGGAGGGAAAAGATAAAAGCTCGCAGTATAAAAACTTGCAGATCACGAGACCTCGTCCCTTTTTCCGCCGTCTCTCGTCTTGGCAGCACCTCGCTCTCCAGCCGTCTTATCGTCGGTAGTAGAGTAAGGCCTACCTTGATTTTGGGACATTCTCTCTCTCTGTATTGAATTTATCAGCTTAAATTGTAATTATATTGTATTATAGTGTGTTGTTTTGCATTCCGATATTTTATTTAGTAAATTAGTTTGTTTCTCCTCAGATTGTTGCCGCTGTTCTTTGCTCTCAGGGCCATCTCCCTACCCTTTTCCCCTTTCCCCTTTTCCCGGGACGTGGGCCCTTGGGTCCCCCGTCCCCTTTGTCACGGAATCGGGCCTAACGCCCGTAAACCGTTGACACACAGATGGAGAAATTGTTGGGCAAGAATCACTTCATTTATTTCACAGTGTCTTGGGATCAGACAAAGTTCTGAGCTTCTTCATCAACTGTAATTTAGAGCATCTAATTGTCCCTCAGACTTTTTCCATGTAACCCCCTTTCACCTCACACACACACTTCATAATTTGGAGCTGATTTTGTTGGTGCATGACAGTGAGACTGTGGTCCCTTCTGGACCATAAATGCCTTGTTAAGCATCAGGTACTCCAGCTGCTAACCCCTGTCCACATATATTCTAGTTCACTTTATTGCAGTTTTTAGCAGGGAAAATATTAGAATCAACGGAAATACAGTCATTGTGAGAAACTGCTGTCATAGAAAGAAAAATGTAACATTTCTGTAGAAAATATGACTGCTCATTACCAGTCGCTTTAATCAGATAATTGAGCAGACAGACAAATTTCCAGATTTGGGCTATTAGAAGGGGGTTACTATGTACTAAGATCACTTAACTGTTTCTAATTTAACTGAGTGTGTTCACTTTCCATGGCCATAAACCACTAGGGCTGCAGTGAGGTCAAAATTGTATCCACCTGACTGTATTTTGTACCTCCTAGACCAGTTTTTTAAATGAGTCATGGTAGTGGTGCAGGCTTTTTATGCTGGGTTGCAGAGTGTTTTCACTTGTTTTCTCCTATCACAGCAGAGTACAGGATGATTAAACTGTCAAAAGTGAAATGTTTCTAATGAGCTTGGTGATTTTTTGTTGTTGTTGTTTTTGTTTTGTTTTGTTTGTAATTTTTAGGTATAAAACACAGAAGTACAGAACACAACTCCAGCCTGATGGTTTCTGAATCAGAGTTTGACAGTGATCAGGACACTATCTTCAGCAGAGAAAGGATTGAAAGAGAGAATACTAAAACCCTTATGAATGGATCAATTAGAAATGGCGTTTCCTTCAACTACAGCTCCAAAGACAGATAACTGAATGAGGGTAAAAGCATAGAACACACTAGTCCAACACATCTAAGACATGCTGACCAACCTCTGATTTTCTAAATCCAAAGCTTCCTAAAATATCAACTAGTTGCAGGTGAAAGGGTAAATTTCTAGAACAGTGGGAAGGAAGGGAGAAGAAAATATTATATGGTCAGCTAACTCCTATTGTTACTGCTATAGAAACAAGGAAATGCACATCTTATTTCTTGCATGTTCCATGCTGATGTTTATCTGAAATTCAGAAAGCCGTTTTTTTTGCATTACTGCTACAAAATTAGCCAGGGTCATTATGGTACTAACAATAGATGGTAATTGAGATACATACAAGTATATGTCCTGTGCCCCTGTCTTTTTCTCAGAGGAGCCATGTGATTATGAAACTGACCTGAAACAGCAAAAACCAATATACAGAATTTCTGTTAAAACTGTAGAGAGCAGTATGTTACTGCAGCCTCCATTTTCGGTTTAGGTCAGGAGCACAGAGAGGCAACATTTGTAATGCGTTGTGTTTTTCTGACTATGCTTTGTGTGACTACCTTTTCTAGAGTAGTGATCATCAGATGGAAATACTTTTGTTTTTAAAGGAAGCTTACAATTTACTAGTTGCACTTAGCTATAAAGTAATGTGATACATCTTTGTGCTGCAGGATGCAGTGTTCTCCGTATTTACACGTGTATGGTGTCTCAGTATGGTGCCTGCAGGGAAGTCCAACCTTAGGTTGCTTCTGTAATGACAAAGGCACTTCTGCTTTCTATGGAGTTTGCCGTGTCCAGCCAGCAGCCAGTAGCAGAGAGGCACTGAGAACTCAGGGCCATGTGCCTTCTGAGCATCCTAAACAATCTTTTGCTTAGCACTTTTGTAGAGCTATGGCCCTTTTAAGACCAAACTCTTAGTTAAGTTTCAATCTATCAGACTCGGTGCTCAGTTAACGAATGTGACAGGCATTTGTGTAGTGAAATGCTTATGGCAAAGTACCATGTGTAGAGCAGAAGGTTTAATGCTTATCTATACAGCTTGGTGGTTGGTTCTAAGGTTTTAGCTTGAACGTTGAATTGTTTTACATTTTCCTCTAGTTATTCAGTGGCTAGATGTATTGGAATAAAGCATTTGAGTTCTGATGTTGCTGCTCTCATTTGCAGTATGGATAATTTCTTTTCCTTGGGTTTGTTAGGCTTTAAAGCCATGTTCCCAATACTGTTTTTGAAGTCGCACACAGAAGACCTGGCTTTTGTACGTAAGCCTCTCTTGTGGGGGCATAAGCACCTGTGGCACTGTCTGGCAAGGATGCCAGCCTTTCCTGTGGGTTCTTTACTGACATGTTGGAGGTCTTGGGCTGAGCTAGAAAAATGATATTTCGTATTGCAGAAAACATTCCCCTTGGGAGCACATTGGACAGGGTTTTTTTGCTTGATGTTTTTTGTATGTGTTGGTTGGTTGTTTTTTAATCTGATGGTAAAAAATCAATTAATGGGGAGTGGTAGAACAGTGTAGAGATCATGAGGGGCAGATCAGAAGGGGCACAGAGAGAACATAACTCACCCCTGTAATGAGGAATAACTTGGAGAATTTCTGGAGCTTTCTTCACCTCTTCATGGAATTCTGACACAAAAGATTGGTTGGGTTGAACACTGGCTTTTGTGCATCTCTTGTTAATGGAGTTGGGCAAAAGACAGAAGAACTAACTAGGTTGGAAGGAATCAGCAGACAGAAAGTGCAGTAACACGGCATGCTCGTGATTTGAATCCTCTCATGACTGTGCTTGGTCTCATACATTTGATTTCTTGTCTGTGAAGTTATTAGTACCACACTGAGAGCCTGTGCCCAGCCCTTTGTTTCTGTGGAGACCTGAGTGTGGTCTCAGGTATCATAGAGGTGGGATAGGCAGAAATGGGCTAAAAAAGGTTAATGTAGGTTTTTTCTTTGTTTTTCCCATGTCCTCCAACAGATGAAATATAAATTGTCTGATTTTGTTTCTTTAGAATCCAAGTTTTAACTATTTATAAGTTTTAGAATATTTACTGAAATGCATCTACTTTCTCATCCTTCCCCTTTTGGAGTGTGTTTGTTTATATTTAATAAGTCGTAAAATTATAGAATGGCTTGGGTTGGTAGGGACCTCAAAAATGATCTAGTTTCAACCCCCCTACCATGGGCAGGCTTTACACCCACTAAACCAGACACTAGATGAGGCTGCCCAGGGCACCATTCAACCTGGCCTTGAACACCTCCAGGTCTGGGGCATTCACAACTTCTCTGGGCAACCTGTTCCAGTGCCTCACCATCCTCTGAGGGAGAATTTTCCCTCTAACATCTAATGTAAATCTCTCTTTTAGTTTAAAATCACACTACCTTGTCCTATCACTATCAGAACATATAAAATTAAAATGTCTGTCTCCCTCCTGATTATAAACTCCTTTAAGTACTGGAAGACCGCAATGAGGTCTCACAGTGGACTTGCTTGAACAGCTCTGTGTCTTTCTTGTGCAGGGGGCATTGTACCTGGACACAGTATTCCAGATGAGGCCTCACAAGGGCAGAGTAGAGAAGAACAGTCATCTCCTTCACCCTGCTGGCTTCCCCTCTTTTGATGAAGCCCAGAATACAGTACAGCCTAGTACAGCTGGCCTCACAGGCTGCAAGCACACACTGCAGTCCCAATTTTGTCCACCAGGACACCCACACCTTTCTCCACAGGGCTGCTCTCAATGAGTTCCTCTCCCAGTCTGTACACATGTCTGGGAGTCCCCTGATACAGGTGCAACACCTTGCACTTGACCTTGTTGAACTTCATTATGTTCAAGTGGGCCCACTTTTCAAGTGTGTGCTGGTCCCTCTGGATGACATCCCTTCCTTCTATTGTATCAACTGCACCACTCAGCTTGGTGTCATTAGTAGACTTGCTGAGGGTATGCTCTATCCCACTATCTATGTCATTGATAAAGATGTTGAAGAGCACTGGTCCCAAGATGGACCCCTGGGAGGACACCACTCATTACCAACCTCCACTTGGACATGGAGCCATTGACAACAACCCTCTGACTGTGACCGTCCAACCAATTCTTTATCCATCAAATAGTCTAGCCTTCAAATCCTTAGCTCTCCAGTTTAGAGATAAGGATGTGCTCTGGGAACATGTGAAAAGCCTTGCAGAAGTCCAGGCAGACAACATCCGTTGCCCTTACTTTGTCCATTAATGCCATCACTCCATCATAGAAGGCCACCAGATTGGTCAGGCACAATCTGCCCTTGGTGAAGCCGTGCTGGCTATCTCAGATCATCTTGTCTCACATGTGCCCTAAGATAGCTTTCAGGAGAATGTGCTGCATGATCTTCCCAGGCACAGACATGAGGCTCACCATCCTGTAGTTCCCTGGGTCTTCCTTTCTCCCTTTCTTAAAAATGGGTGTGATGTTCCTCTTTTTCCAGTCACTGGGGACTTTGCCTGACAGCCATGACTTTTCATATATGATGGAGAGTGGCTTTGCAGCCACATCAGCCAGTTCCTTTAGGACCCTAGGATGCATGTCATCTGGCCCCACAGACTTGAATGTATTCATTTGCATCAGTGGGTCTCTGAATTACTCTCTTACAGTGAGAGGGATTTTGCTTGGGAGGGATATGGGAAGGACATGAGAGACATAGGAAGCCTGACTGCCAGTGAAGACTGAGGCAAAGAACTCAAATACCTTGACCTTTTCCATGTCTATTTCAGTCAAACCAACGTTCCTGTAGAATCCTTTCTTGTTATTTGTCCCATCCTTTGCCAAGTTCAGCTCCTTGTGCGCCTTGGCTTTACTGTTCCCATCTACATGTCTGGATGGCATCTCTGTATTCTTTCCAGGCCACACATCCCTGCTTCCGCTCCCTGTGCATGTTCCTCTTTTCCCTCATTTTAACCAGCAGGTCCTTGTTCATTGATCAATAAACCAGGACAGCTTTTGATTCCTTTCAATTTCTACTTCAGATGTATTAACATAGTAATGCAGTATTCACTTTAAAGAATGCCGAAAGAAAAGTTAAAACCCACCCAGAATACTTTGCAAAATATTTGAGCTTAATCCATTCTGTGCAAATTCCCAAAATATTCTATCAGGAATTATGCTCTTGGAAATAGGCATTTTGAAAAAAAATGGAAATTACACAAGCATCTACGGCTTTCTATCAGCAACAGTGCCATTACTTATGCCATTTGTATAAAATCATAAAATGGTTTGGGTTGGAAGGGACCTTTAAAGATCATCTAGCTCAACCCTTGTGCCATGCACAGGGGCATCTTTCACTAGATCAGGTTGGTCAATACCCTGAATAGTCCAGCTTTGAATACTTCTGATGATGGGACATCCACAGCTTCACAGAGCAACTTGTTCCAGTATCTCATTACTCTCATAAAAAAAAAAAATACTTCACCTTTCATCCGATCGAAATCTCCTGTCTTTTTAGTTTAAAACCATTTCTCCTTGGCCCTGGTAAAAAGTCTTTCTTCTTCTTTCTTATAAGCCCCTGACATGGTTTTGTGATTTTTGGTTATTGGTATTCCACATCATAACATCATGTAGTGAATGTACCTGGTTCTCGGAAGAGAAGGACTACTACATTCCCCAAGGTACTTTGCTCCTCTGTTACCATTTCTGGCCAGAGGGAAAAGATAAAAACTTGCAGATCATGAGACCTCATCCTTTTTTCTGCCCGTCTCTCATCCTGGCAGCACCTCGCTCTCCAGCCGTCTTATCGTCGGTAGTAGAGTAAGGCCTACCTTGATTTTGGGACATTCTCTCTCTCTGTATTGGATTTATCAGCTTAAATTGTCATTATATTGTATTATAGTGTGTTGTTTGGCGTTCCGATATCTTATTTAGTAAATTAGTTTGTTTCTCCTCAGATTGTTGCCGCTGTTTTTGCTCTCAGGGCCATCTCCTTACCCTTTTCGCCTTTTCCCTTTTCCCAGGGCGTGGGCCCGTGGGTCCCCCATCCCCCTTGTCACGGAACCGGGCCAAATGCCCGTAAACCGTTGACAGCCCCCCTTTTTTATTGAAAGGTGACAATAAGGTTTCCCCCAAAGCCTCGCCTTCTCCAGGCTGAACAAGCCCAACTTTCTCAGACTTGTCTTTAGAGGAGAGATATCCCAGCCCTCTGATCATTTTTGTGTCTCTCCTCTGGACTTACTTGAACAAATTCATATCTTTTTTTTGATAGGGTCTCAAAAGCTGGATGCATTACTTTAGGTAGGGTCTCCTGAGAGCAGAGCCTGGAGGAAGAATCATCTCCTCAATCTGCTGACCACACTTCTTCTGATGCAGCCCAGGATATGATTGGTTTTCTGGGCTGCCAGCCCACATTGACAGGTTATATCCAGTTTGTCATTCACCACTATCCCATTCTCTGCAAGGCTGTTCTCAATCAGTTCTTCACCCAGTCTGTACTGATACTGGGGATTGTCCCAGCCCAGGTGCAGGGCCTTGCACTTGGCCTTGTTGAACTTTATGAGGTTCATGTGGGCCCACTTTTCAAGTAGGCCACTGTCTCACCTTTACAGACTTGAGATGGCCCCATGTGAACCTCGTGGAGTTTTCTATGGTTGGCATTCCTTTCCACTGGAGTAACTAATGCACAACTGAGCTTCATGTCATCCGCAAAATTGCTGAGGGTCCACTCAGTCCCATTAGCAATGATACTGAGCAGGATTGGTTGCAGTATGGACCCTTGAGAGACACCACCCATTACTGGTTTCCAGACATTGAGCTGTTGGTTGTAACTGTGGATATGGTCATCCAGCCAGTTCCTTATCGTTTGTCCATCTAATCCATATCTCTGCAGTTTAGAGGCAAGAACATTTTGAGATACTGTGTCAGTGGTGTTAATGGAATTCTAGGTAGATGACATCAGTTGCTTTTCCTTTGTCTTCTGATGTCTGCTCCACTGTAGAAGGACAGTGGATTAATCAAACATGTTTTGCCTTTGGTGAAGCCATGTTGACTGCCTCTAAACACCTTCGTGTCTTCCATGTGCTTTCATGTAATTTCCAGGATCATTTATTCCATCTGATTTTACTAGGCACTGAGGTGAAGCTGACTGGTTGGTTGTTCACAGGATCCTCCTTCCTGCCATCTTCTAAAAATCAGTGTGGTATTCCCTCTTCTCCAGTCACTAGGGCAGGCACGTCCAGCCCGCAGCCCAACACCACTCGCGATGCAGCCCACACTCCTGGCTGCCATGTCATCACAGCAGCAGCTCTACTCTGATGAGTGGCCCAGGCCAGTCTCAGGACACAGGGAGGGCTCAGTGCAGTGCTGATGAATAACATGGCACTGTGCTTAATTTGGAAGGAAATCGTGTCAGTTTTCAAAGATTACAATTTGAAAATTCATTATATGCAGAAACACCTTGAGAACTCAATAGAAATGACAGCCACTGCCATCAAACCATCCTGATGCATAAGTTTCACAAAAACAAGGTCAAACATCCCACTAGTTTTATGTTTTTGTTGCTCTGTTTTTTTATGTTTTAATAAAAATACATAAAAAATAGTTTTGTTACCTATATACATTAAGTTTATTATATATTTTATATGCACCCCATGGCAATTCGTGTTTGCTCAATGTCACATAGACAAGCCGAAAGATTGGACAGCCATGTACTAGGAACTTTGACTACCATGCATTTTCAGGTATGATGGATAGTGGCTTAGCAGCTGTGTCTGCCAATTTCCTCAGATTCCCGTGATGCATCTCTCTGGGCCCTGTAGTGTCTATGTTCAAGTTCTTCAGATGGTCTTGAATCTGATAGGAGGGAGTTTGTTCCATCAGTCCATGCCAGAGGGAACTCAGGGACTGAGGGATTTGGTAAGAGTCGTTGCCAGTGAAAACTGAGGCAAAATATTGTCGACTACCTCAGCCTTCTCCACGTTCTCCTGTCTGGCTTATCAAAAGGTGTACATTTTCTTTAGTCTTCCTTTTCTGACGAATGTACCATCAGAAGCTGTTATTGTTTTTCACATTCCTTGCCAGATTCAGTTCCAACTGTGCCTTAGCTTTCCTGATCCCATCCCTGTGTTCTTTCCTGCATATATTTTCTTTCCTCCACTGTCCATGCGTTTCCTTTGTACACTTCATTTTGACCAGAATTCCAGCCATCTTGCTTTTTGTTCATCACTGTTTTTCAGAGGCTCCTCTGTGCATTAAATTGTTGTGGTTTTTTTTTTTTTTTTACCTGTAGGGCAAACCCTCCCCTACACACACCTCTCCTTCCTTGCCTATCCTGTTTGAATGGTTTATGGCTGTCAGTTACAGTGTTCCAGTCATGTGATTTGTCCCACCAAGTCTCAGAGACAGGAGTTAGATCATAGCTTTCCAGCTGCACAGAGGCTGCCAACTCCCGGTATCTGTTACCCATGCATTGCTATAGAGGCACTTCACTTGGGCTGTTGACAGTGTCACCTCTTTGGAGGAAGCAGCTCTGATTCCATTAAGGCATTTTACAGATGTTGCCTTGTTGGTACATAATGCATCAGCATCCCTTGATTCTTCTCTGTTGCTCAAATCTCATCCTCTCCCCCTGCTAAGTCTAGTTTAAAGCCTTTGTTGCAAGTCTGGCTGGCTTGTTGGCACAGATGCTTTTGCCTGTTGGTCAGGTGAATCCCATCTCAGCAGACACGGATTCTCAAAAGTAGATCCGATCCATAATCATAGAAGCTAAAGCCTTGAGTATGTCACCAACTGTGCAGCCAACCTTTGCCTTTTCGGTTTGTCTCCTCCTTTCTGAATGCCTTCCTTTGAGCAGGAGGGTAGAACAGACCATCATCTGTGGTCCTGATCCTTTTAACCATGCTCCAGGGGACGTACAGTCTCTTTTGATGGTTCTAAGATGCCTTGTTGCAGTGTCATTACTCATGGAATAGCAGTAGCAGATGATAGTCTGTAAGTTTCACAAGGCTCAGCAGCCTTTCAGGTACTACACAAATGCAAACTCCTTGTAGGCAGTAAGTTTCTCTCAGGAAGTTACTTGAATAGCAAACAGCTGCTTCAGTACCCCTCAGTAGAGAATCTCCAATTACTGTTTCCTTATGTGCTTTTCTGGTGGCTTTGGTTCTCATGCAGATGGATGAGTGGGTCATCTTCATGCGGCTGGCTTTTCCTGGATGCTGTCCATTTCTCACATGTTCTTCATTCTTCATCCTGACAGCATCATGTCTGTTATACAGCGGCATTTAAGGGGATGGAGGAAGGTTCTTCTTTCTACTCTGAACAGAGACAAGGGTTTGGTCTCTTTCATCTTATGAGTTACTTAAGTTATCAGATTCAGATTAGATTAGGATTTACGTTGTGTTGCCTTAAGGCAGGACTGTCTCTTAGCCTGGAACAGTACACAATACCATACACTGATCTCTAGCTCACATTCCCAGATACTGTGCCTGTTGAACTCCTCTTGTTGCATAGCTACTTGTTGGAAGAGTTCTGTCTGCTGTGCACACTTGTAGCTATGATATCTACCCACCACTGCTTCATGTACTAGAGCAACTTCCATATAGCAGAGCTCCATACATCATAAGGTCTGGACAGGTATTTTAGTCCCCGGGAGGTCTATTTGGGTGGAGATGGAAGCACTACAGTCTACCTATGCTTATATTTGTGTTTCAGCCACAGCCTTACTGTGCTTTACTTTCAGTAGGTCACAGACTCCTATACAGTTTCAAACTTTTAATGAAACGTTTCTTCCATTTTCTTTGGTAACCTTTTCACAAGTTGAATGCCATCAGTTTCTTCTGTTTCAACATCCTTCTCATATTCTTTGTGTTTCTTCTACAGGAACTGGGAACCTGAATACTTGGCTGCAGTAGACTTGATCTCCCTGTCAAATGCTGAGGCCCAGGGCTTCATCGTACGTACAACCCTCTCACATTCTACAGGAATGCATTCTTCTTACAGTAAGAAGACTCGACAGGACAAACTTCAGCCAGTCCTTAGTATTGTGCTCTATATTGTCTGCTCTCCAGCTTTTTTTTTTTTTTCCACAGCATCTTTCCATTACTGCTTATGCTAAGTCTCTGGTGTGCCTTTATCAATGAACTTACTGTTTAGTACGTGTCAGTGCAGTCAGCACCCTTCAATTTTGTCAAGTCTGTCACTTGCGTGTTTAGGGATTTATTTTACATTTTTCAAGTCTGGTGCTGAAGCAGATGGTTCTTTCAAGTACTCTAGTAAAGCAGCTAATCAGAAACCTGTTCTTATCAATGCTACAGAATTCCCTGGGCTGTTTCTCCCACACACACTCTTGCTATGGGTTCCAACCTTGAGATCAGTGGCAAGCTCATGTACCATGAGATCATCTGCATGATTTGGCTAAATATTTCTCACTCTAACAAGAAAGAAACTGGTCTAACGCTTCTATTGCCCAAGGACTTACCAAGTGGAGGATGCTTACAGAATTCTGTCCCCTAGGTAACACTTTGACATCTTCATTGTATTTTATTTACATTTTGAAAGCTGATTTTTGGAGCAGCCTCTCCAAAAATCTCTCTCATTCTAATGGTATAATTGTTCCATTATCCTTGGAGGGAGAAGTCATTCTTCGTTCATAGTATGAGGCTTGCAATTAATACGAACTTCCACCAAGATTTAAAAATAATCATTTCTGGCTCTGTGAATTTGTGATATCACATTGGCGTCTTAAGCATAATTTTGTCAAGAAATAAGGAGTGAATATAGCAAGGCTTTTATCTCAATTCAGTGACATTTTTATTTCTAGAAAAACTGCTTTATTGGTGCATGTCAGGTGGAATGAAAGAGAAGAAAAGCGAACTGTTAAGGTGCAAACACAGTTGCCAAATGTAGGACTGCTGATAGCTTTGCAATTTGGATTATCAATTATATTTGGGTTTGAAGCAACTACACAGTCCTCACATTTACTTCCACACGGCTTTCCTTTATGCACAGAAAGCATATAGCAGCTTCTTTCTGAAACAGGGATGTCCTCTGCTCTTCTGAGATACCATGTATGGCTTGTATGCTTGTCATGTATGGCTCTAGGTCCGTTGTAAAGAAATTCACAGTGTGGCATTGGTAAGATGCTCTCTTAGAACACAAACAGCGTGCCAACACTTGGAGTTCATCATAGTTTTGGTGTACGTTCTGGATTTTCACTTCCATCTTGGTTTTACATTTACAGATGCTGGCTGATACATGCACAAGTAGAGGTTATCTAGCTGTGTAGAAGGGCTGCCTCTGTTGCATTTTAAGTAGGGAATGTATTTAGAAAAACTTCCTTGCCATTACTGCCTGATGCGTTAAAGAGGTTCAAGTATTCAACATTGTCATACTGCAAATAATGTTTTGTGTTCATAGTTTTCTTAACTAAAACACTGCTGCAGTACAAACAGAAATATACCTAGGCAAGTCTGCTGTGATACACATCCAAAGCCTCCATTGTCCTGTGGTTCAACCTTTCATTTTAAATGAGAATGAATTGTTGAGAAATTCAAGAAAAATATGAGCAGTCTAATCACAGAGGAGTTTATTTGCACAGGGGAAAAAAAGGATGTTATTGTTTTGTTTGTCATAATACACTTTCAGCTGCATCCTTGTGGGTAAACAGAAGATGAGCAGTCAGCCAGATACATCACAGACAGCTCCTTTTCCTGTTTTTTTTTTTTTTTTTTGCTGTCAGATGTGGTTGCTTGTATAATGTTTTTCTCTTGGTTTATTGTGGCAAACAAAATTAACTGTAAACATGCAAGGAAGTTCACTGTGCCAAAAACAGATAAATTGTCGATGCTGAGCTTGAACTTTCTTTCAACAGTTGTAATATTCTTGAAATAATTTCCTTAGGCAAATTTCCTGTTCTTCTTTTAGGCCACATGAAACTAGTTTTGCACCTCAGTGTACTGGTAATGGGCTCTCATCAGCCGAGTTCTGGGATGGCAGTAATAAAATGACAAATATTGGTCTTCTAGCGATTTTTATAAGGATTGAAAAAGGAAAATATTTCTCTAGAAGGAAGGTAAGGCAGAAGTGAATTAGTTTCTTAACATCAGCTATTGCTTATCACTGATACCTAATTAGAATATTGAGCTCATGCCTCTGCAGTGAAGGAAAACCTATTTCGTTATACACCTTTTAGGTCCAGAACTCCCCAAGACAAGGGAACCCTGAGGCTTGGAAACTAAATTTAAAGGGGGAAAAAAAAAAAAAAAAACCAACCCTTTGTTTTGCATAAAGTATGAACCGGATGCCAATGAGCCATACATCATGTAGCTGGTCTGTGTATAGAAAAACTTCTCCCCCTGGGTGGATGGGTGAGCTATTGCAGAATTTATACAAAGAATCCAATTCTAACAAATGTTACTTTTGAAAATGACAGTGTATTGTAACTGGACCCACTTCTGAGCTGAAACTATTACATTTATGTAACTACAAATAAAATTTTGTCTTTTCTTCTAGGAACTTAGTGAGGTACTCTTTGAGACTTTCTGTGTTGGACTAAATACTCAAGTCGGGCTAAGGGAGACAAATTGTATGGCATAGCTGAAGTCTACTCAAAAGAGCAGTATAATATCTGATCTCTTGAGTTGCTACTGACAAAAGCAAATAGAAATGTTATGCAGGGAGGTAGCATAATTCAGTATATTAGGGAGCAGAAAAAACTGTCTTACTGCAATTCAGTTTCCATGTCCTGTTTGTCCTTGGGTTAGTTGCCTGTGCACCCTTCTGAATACCATACTTAAACCTTATACTTCAGGATAGGTTAAGCCTTCTATAAGCAGTAGGCCTGACAAAGGACAAACAGTTATCCTTAAGACTGCACAGTTGCAGTGATACAGCTACTTCAATGCCAAGTCAAATCTAGATACTTTTTAATTGAGGGATTGCCTGACTCCCAACAGCATTTGAATGAATGAGGAGTTTAGAACAGTATAAGCTATTTTACTATGTACAAAACATTTAAACTGCTATTTACATTTTGCAAAGCTTATGAAAACATAAAATCAATCATAGATGTCTTTAAAAAACAAACAAACAAATAGTCTGCCAACTAAATGGATAGGCCACAGAACTCTAGCTAACTTATGCATTTCCTTAAATCCAAAGATCTTGGTGACAAGACAGAGTGAAGAACAAGAACTTGCTATTCTAAACAAAATTAAATGCTAGATATTGGTCATACTTGAAATACTTCTCAGTAGCACCGACTGTCTTACCTCGCCGCTACTAGGTTGGTGTGGCCAGGACCAGGAGCCACCTCACTTACTCTATGTATGTGTTTTCCAGCTTAGCGTACTAATGGCCAAGCACTACCTGGAGTGACTTACCAGAAAAAAAAAAAAAAAAACTTTTATCTTTTGCACTACAGCTGGAGATAGTTTCTGCCTGGTAAGCTAAAAATGTTCAACTCCAGTAGAACAGGCAAATGTAGTTTCTTAAGAGTTCATTGTACTGAGAGGATAGATAGCAGCGGTTGAATGACAGAAATGTAAAGGCTAACATAAGAAAATAAGATGGAAGTTGGCCTTCAGTAAGTTGAACTGGAAATTAGAAATCATTTGCTGAGACAAACGGGAGTAAGGTTTTTAAAAACCTATTTTAAATGGAGAATTATGCAGGTAATCACATCTTGAAAGCAGGGAAACGCATTCTGATCTACAAAGCCGATCTCTTGTGGTAAAATGTATGATTTGGTGTAAAAGATTTGCATATGGAATAACCGATGGCATACAAATATGTCAAAGTAATCTCATCTACTTGATTTAGATGCAAGGCATTGTAATTGGGATAGCCAGTCTTGCACCTACAGAACACCTGCATGCAGAGAAATATCTTTCTTTCCAGTGCTAAGCCTGGCACAGCAAAATAGTTGTGGAAATCTGAGGCACTGAACTTAACTTTTGCTTCTGTCGGCTTGTGAGTTTGACAGTGAACACTGTAGTAAAGCACGAAATCCAATGCTTTCACATAAATTATTTATTAATTGAAAATGTTTTTCTATCACAGTTTTAAATCCAGGAATTTCTGAACATCACAAACGTTACTAACTTAACTCAAACGTGAGGTTTCAAGTATATCTTTTGTTAAAAGAATCACAGCTTTTGCTATGAAAACAACTTGAAGATTATTCTGTGCTTACTAATGTAGACCTTAATGACACAAAGATACTATGCTGGAATCCAGACACATTCCAATCTAGACAAAGGTATTTTTCAACTTCATTTATAACATAATAATTATGGTTTGTGCTTATTATGAGGCAGTTAAAAAAATACAAAAAAGTAAACATTTACTCATTAATTGTAACAGTGCTATTCTTAGAAATTACGTCAAGATTTTAAATTCACAAAGGCATCAGATCACTAATTTTGCAATGAAGAGAGCAGCAGACTAAAAAATTCTCCAACTGCAGTGTCCCAAGAAGCACATCTACATTCAAGACTGCACTGTCATACAGCAATAAATTAGATAAGTTTGACTTTGATTTTATAGTGCAAGCATATTTTAAGTCTGTGCAACTGAAGTGGCAGATATTCCAACCTGTGTATGATATCTGTAAGTGTGCCTTCATCACTGTGCTATTGGTACCCTGCCACCAAGTAACTGCTTTTTTTCCTGTTGAGCTACATTTTGCAAGGAATAAAAGTGTATCAGCAGCCAGAGCTGGCAAACAGTTCCCAGTTCCACAACATTGTGTTCCCCAAATTCAGGCAGACCGTGCACTCAGTAGTGCAAGCTCAGATGCTGGCTAGAAGAAGAAATTTTCTTGCAATTAATGTGGGTAGAAGTAAGCTATCCCTTTTTGTTCTTGAGAGAAAGCAAATGTGCTACAACTGATAACAGTATCCAGTCCTTACCATGGTAAATGTGTATTCTTGGTGCGCTGGAAATTTCTGATGTGCAGTTAGTGTCCTTTACTTGTCCTTCAGCTGGCAGGATGTACGCACACACATACATTATACTGACAAGTAATGTTCTACACCCACCTGTTCTCAGGTGCTACACAAATACAACCATTAAAAATATTTAGAAATAATGAGTAGCAGTTAATGCTACCTTATGTGTAACTGTAAAAAAAACCCTGTGAAACTCAGCTCTGGCTTTTCTTTAAGTCTTCTGTTACCTGTACCTTTTCGCCTAATTGTATCAAGTTTCTTAAAATAGCCCATTTCATAGGGTACATTCATTTGTATAAATATATGTTACCTGCCTTTATTTGTAATAATTAATGGGTATAACCCCACCAAATAAGTTAACCACAGGAAACAAAATTTCTTCCCTTAGCCTCTACAGTGCTGATCTATTTGCCAAATTAATATTGCACTTTGCTTCTTCCAATTTCCATTGAAATGATGTTTAAACATAATTGGTTTTTTTCGTACTACGGAATCTTTATATAAAGATGACCATTAAAATAGTGGAATTATCGGTAAAAGTCTTGTCTCTAACTATTTTTATTTAAATCCTTATTAGACTACAAGTTACCTAAGTTTAAAAATTTGTATACCTTTCTCAGTAATGGATATTTGCCTGTGTGACCATAAATCCAATTCAAGGCACAAAACCCAGAGGAACTGAACCATCTGCTCATATTCTTTGGAGGTCTTAAGTAACACTGTAGACACTAAGCAACATTTACATAAGCGACCTTTCTTCTACCCAAGGACAGTTACATTCTTTTCACAGAAGAGTTTATATATATTCTCACGTCATGATTTGGGATTCATTCATGTAGGCCTTTCAGCGTCCCCTTAAAATTCTGTAAGTTATTCCTGCAGCTACACATCCCATCTTCCTCCTGCTCTTCAGTGAGCCAGCAACTGTTTGTCCTGCACTGCCATTTTCCCTGAACAATGGAGAATCACATGCATACCAAACAAGGGCCATACCTGATCCCAAACTTGCAAGCTGTCAGGCACAAATTACAGCTCTCTGCTCAGAAGCCCAAAGGCTGAACAGCTGACAGCTCTGCAGCCAATATTAAGATGCACTTACAAAGCTGTTCGTTCACCTGCTTGGATTACTAGTTGTACCAAGCACTTCCTCATCTTTCATAAGCATCAGATTATCACTCAGTTAAAAAAAAAAAAAAAAAAGAAGAGATGCCCGCTTCTAAAAGAAAGTTATACAACCACATTAGAAAATGTCAGTATTTGCACAGAAGTTTAAAGGCAGTCTGCCATTCCCAACACTTCCCCCATCCTACACACACACACACACATAGAGGCAGTAGAAAAAGGTGGTCTGTTTTCCCCTTGACACAGATTATAATCTATTTTCATAATGCAGAAATCTCCAAGGCCTTCCAACTAACAAGGGTGACCTAAGAATAATAAATGTGCATTCTTCCCTGCTCCTTTTTAGAAGTAATGGGCACTATGATCACATTGCTGAAAAACAATGTACTCTAGTATAAACATGTAAAAACATGTGGCACATAATGTTGTCAGTACGTCTCGCATACAGGACAGGATTACTTAATTTTGAGGAAGGTAAAAGTTGCATTCATAACATATTTGTGGTTCAAAAAGCTTTTGAAACTACAGCACTCTTTTCCAAGATGTTGGGATTGTGCTTTCTGAAGATTGCTACAAGCCTCCAAAGCAGACGTACTTTATTTCTAAGTATTCATCCATGCCATACTTGGAGCCTTCTCGTCCTATGCCAGACTGCTTTATCCCACCGAAAGGACTCTCAACTGAAGAGACTATGCCTTCATTGACTCCAACCATTCCAACTTCCAGCTGCTCTGCAACTCTCCAGATCTGTGCTGGATCTTGGGAATAGAAATATCCTGCCGTGCAGACACAGAGATGCAAAATGAAAATAAAGTCAGGAGGAACAATAGCAGAAGACCGATAAAGATACTGATACGATGCTTCTTACTTCATTAAAGATTCCCTTATCCTGAAGCTTCTAGAAAGCATGTAAGAGATATGATAAGCATACCTGCTAGCCCCACATCGGCTGCATTTGCTATAGCAATAGCTTCTGCTTCAGTCTCAAATCTGTCAATATGAAGAAAAAAAATACAAATGAGGCTTGCCAGTGACCTTGCATTTTGCTGACTTACTGCCAAGAAGCAGCTTTATCAGAAATAAGTTAATACGCAGGTTTTTTTAAAAATGTATTTTCAAAATTAATTTTTTAAATTCAAAGTAATTGAGAAGTTTCTACCACTTGCTTCAATTTAAACTACAATTAAGTAGTTAGGATTGTTTTATCCTTCCTAGATGCTGGTAGCTAAACGTTTACTTTCACATGAGTTAGCTCACTCATTTCCCCAACCATCTCAACTACAATAGATGACCGTACATTCTTCTGTCATGTCCAGTTGCTGTGGACAGAGGCAGAGAAGATTTTAAGGAGAAAAGAGAACTAGGTAATCCTCAGTCAGAAAAACTTAGGGCTAGCAAATGACATAAATTGCAAACTCCTGCCTCCCACTGCATTCTGCAAAACATGACATTTATGAGCGTTTTGCCGTTATCACCCTTGCTTAATATGGCTGATGCAATTTAAAAGAAAATAATTTTCAAAAAGCTGCAGCAATGCTTAGATCAGCTCAAGAGAGAAACAAGCAAACTAGATACACACAGTAAGTTTCCAGATACGTACTTCAGCTTTATTACAAGACCCACGTGGCCTTACAAAAATGTCTGGCAAACAGTCAATCAAATCTTACTTATTCAAAACAATATTTCATTATTTTTATTGCTGTGTTTTAATCTCAAAAAGTCTTACTTGATAACTGGTGCTAAAGGGCCAAATGTCTCCTCTTGTGTGCAAAGCATTTTTGTTGTAACATTACTCAGTAATGTAGGTTCAAAGAAATTCTTCCCCAAGCTGTGACGTTTCCCTCCAGTCACAACAGATGCTCCTTGTGAAACTGCATCGTTAATGTGCCTCTCTACCTGAGATATGCAAAACAAGAATCTCAAAGCTAGCATTTATAATGAACATCAGTGTATTTTTCACTGAGGAAATAATACTCTCCAGCATTAAACAGATTTTGAAGAGAGGTTTATACTTTGCAAACTATTTGCAGTTATTTAAAATTTCTCTTGAATTCAATTATGAGTATGCCCCCAGTCTAACAACATTTGACTTTTCTATTGAAATGAAAGGAGAACACGTAACATGAGAAAAGGACTGACTAGTACACCTGATATTCATGATCAGGCACTGTGAAAACTGAAGTACATGTCTGTCATTTTGTATGGGAACTGCTGAGTCATGGCCTGACCCACTGATTGAGCACCTGGAGGAAAGACCCAGTCAGCCCTGGGAGCACAGGTGAAGGCAATTCACCTGTGCAACCAGAAGGGAGCCAGGCTCCACCCCTCTTAGGCCTCATTTAAGGGCTGACTGCCCCTGAGGAAGGATCTCTTCCTGGAGATCCCTCTTTGGTGGGAGCCTTTTCCTGCGAGCCCCAGATCTTCCGATCCGGGTGAGCGCTGTATTTTCCTTCCACCTTTTGTAACGCTATTTCCATCACGTTAGTCCTGCTTATCGCTACATATTTAAAGAGAAACAGACAACAGAGCAAGTTTTCAAGAATGGACTGACTAAGACATTTTCTACCCCTGTGTATTTACAATTCATCCAAAGACAAGAAATTAATGAGAAAGCCAAAGTAGTATTCTCAACCTTGAATATACTCCCTTGAAATAATAGGCAGTTACATGACTATACAGTGCTTGCACACTTGTACGTATGACCATATGATATACACAATACTTTTGTGATACACAAAGGGAAGGAATTTAATTACATCCGTATACTTGAAAGAAATTCAAGCATTATATCCTTTGTCTCCCAGCTAATTCTGAGTATTTTCAGAATTTGCAAGAATAGTTTATAATATTTAACCTTAGAAAGGGTGAAATATTACAGAAAATGTGACTTACTACAATTTAAAAATAAAATTCCCGGAATCACAAGGCATTCAAAATAGAAGACCCGAACTATGCACATAAGACTTCAAATGATTACAACATCCAGAGCTCTGGTACTTCTAATCACAGTGTGTTGTTTTGCTTAGCTTTTGCCAAACAGAGGCAAAGGAATGTCCTCAAAGTGAGTTCTCAATCACAGTGCTTCAGAATTGTGGAATCACCACATCACTCTCACAGCATATCCAATTTCAGTAAATGTTCGTCTTCAGAACAGCCGAGAAATAATTTGGAAGCTTTATTTTCTCATGAAGGAGGAATCTCTTTTTCCTTTAATGGAAATAAGAGAATGACGCATTAACGGGCCACATCTCTTTATATATACACACAAGCTTGGAGGAGATAGTGCACTTCCAACTACACCGCTAATACTTTGTTACAAAGAAGCATAAAAGAGTTAAATAGTATTCTAAGTTACTTTATGGATCATAAAAAGGAATTTAAGATGTCAAAAATGAATTATTTTTTACCTTTTCTACTGCTTTTTCATTAATTAATGGCCCCTGGGTAGTTTTTGCATCAAATCCACTTCCAACACGTAGCTCGCTCTCGATGGCTTTAGCAAACTTTTCTACAAATTTGTCATGGATTCCCTTTTGCACCAGGAAACGGTTTGCACAAACACACGTCTGAAAGCAAACATGAAAAGGAAAAGCAAACAGTGGTTTATATTGTACTTCATTACGAATTCATTCCGCCCCTCATGCCACAACGACAGGATACTACAGTGATCTGTCTTCTCCGTCTTCTCCATCATGCTAAGCTGTTACCTAGTTCTACCACTTCTTCCACCACCCCACTCGCTTAAGAAATACAATTTCAGCAAGCTGTAAACATTTGCGTAAAATATGCCATATTGTTAAATTTAAGTTGCTTATGCTGGGAAAAGGCTTTGTCATTTCTGTGGATACTGGTCTACGGATCAAGCCAAGTTCAGAAGCTGCAAGAAATATTACATACTAATTACACACACCAGAGAATGCTGAAATGAGCAGAAGAATTTCAATTCACACTTGGTAGTGTGGGGTCTTTTTTATTCTCCTAACTCCTTCATTAACTGAACTTGAGTTTTCTTTCCTCCTGGAGTTTGTTTGCCAGTGCTTTCAGCTGCCTACTAACATACTCATTTATGCTATTCCCCTATGCTCTGATTGAATCCTACTTCAATTACTACAGTCTCCCAAAAGTAACAGCTACTTTCTATATACATGAAAGAACATAGATGTGATTTTACACTGTTGTTACTCAGACTTGCTGCATGATAGCTGGCTTACGTGCCCGCAACCATATGTGGCCCCAGCATCTTTCTCTCCACAATGAAATGTTTCATGCCTTCCTTATATACAAAATAGCTTATTTACAGCTTAAACTATGTTTACGGCTCTTCTGTTGCCAGAAACAAGCACAAAATAATTACTCTTACCTGGCCTGAGTTTCTATACTTAGAAGCAAGGGCTCCTGCAACAGCACGGTCCACATCAGCACTGTCAAACACTATAAAAGGAGCATGCCCTCCAAGCTCCATGGAAACTCGCTTCACAGTGCCAGCTGCATGTTTCAGCAGTATCTGA
Source organism: Numida meleagris (assembly GCF_002078875.1). Lineage (NCBI taxonomy): Eukaryota > Metazoa > Chordata > Aves > Galliformes > Numididae > Numida > Numida meleagris. The sequence continues at coordinate 55,650,998 of NC_034410.1, forward strand.
GGAAACACAGAAATTTCTGCTTCTACTAGATGCAAACTAAGGAACTGCAGAGCTTACAGATGGAAGGCACTGAGAAGCTAACTCCAGCAGGGAGTTAATCTGCATCTTCTCTGTTATGCTAGACCACCCGTTTTCTCCCATCACAAATACAAGGAATAATTTCCTTCATTAAAGTCTTCAGAGATTACATTCTGCTGAAAAAATAACAAAGAAAAGGATTTTCATCAGATTCAGGTCAGGCTTTTATACACTGATATTGCCACCCGTTTTCTTGTTCATTTCTTTTTTTGTAACAAAAGTTGTGACTACTCACAGCAATTTTCTAATATGTGCCAGAATTTGGTATTAAGATTTACTTTAGGTGTCAGGCTTTTTCTTCATTCTGCATACAGCCATTGCATAGAATTCTTCCATCTTTAGCCATGCTCTGCAGTTTTATTGATTTCATTGGGGACTGACGAGTAAGCCTGTTTACAGAATAAGGCTTGACAGGAGGCTAAAGTTGATACAAGAACAATATGGAAGCTATTCCCAAACAGCACCTTGGAAATTCAATTTCAGTGTTCATATTAGTGTGCTATCACAATGTACAAAACACATTTTACACAGAAGTGCTCAGGTTGTCGTTCAGTAAGGAGCAATTATCCAGAAGCTGCACACAGGCATCCTTCTGTGAAGTACTGACACTGAAGTAAATAGGCAGTACCTCAACAGGTACACACTTATTTGGACAATCTGTGTACAGTAGCCAGAAAAGAAGAAGGCTCTATGTGAAAGCACACATTTCCCCCTACCTTTCTGATATAATCACAGTAATAATCGTCAAGGATATTCTGCGCACTTATGTACCTTTCCTGTTGCAGTGGAGCCTGTAAAAGATATTTTGGCTACCAATGGATCAGTGCACAGAACTTCCCCTACAGTTGATGCCTGCTGTCTTGAACAAGGAACAACATTATACACTCCTGCTGGAATTCCAGCCTGGTTTGCAAGCTGCAACAAAGGAAAGAGAAATTGCATTATCAGTGCATTTTGTATGAGGAATAGTCATTTAATGTTTATTGTTTTAAAGAAATTGGTTTGAAGTCAAAAGAAGCTCAAGGTGCACACCACAACTAACAGATGCCATTATGTCATGAGTGCAGCTTCGCTCCCATTTAAGCTGGCTATCATTCAAAGTAACCAAAGAAAACATACAAAAATATTTCCCGTGCTTCAGTGGCCAGATCCACTTTGAGAGTCTAGACTGTATTAGAGGCAACTTCCAAAGACATCAAATGAAATAAAACTTCTGCATCAATTCAGCCAACTTGTCTTTTCTTCATGTATGAAATTGGCTCAAGTTATCCACAAACCCCATTTGTAGGCTCTAATTTACAGCTTCAGTCCATCATTAACCTACAGCTTCACATAAAAGCTCACCTCTCCAAGAGCTAATGCTGATAAAGGTGTATCCTCTGCAGGTTTCACTACTACTGTACAGCCAGCTGCCAAAGCTGCACCAACCTTCCGGGTAATCATAGCACTGGGGAAATTCCACTAGGATGAGAGGAAAGAGCAATCAGGGAAATTTTGCCTCCAGTTTTTGCAGCAATAGTAGTTGTTGTTTTCTGCAGTTACTGAATTGTTGACAGTCTAAACAGACCTGCGTGTTGTGCTTTGTCCCAAGTGAACATTACAAAGAAACACTACTGACCAATGAAGCAAGCAAGCACAGGGTAGAAATGAAACTTTACAGGGGTGTTTCCTGAGGCAAGAGGAGCCATAAGGCCTGATGCTGTAAGCTAAGCTGAAAATCTTCATATGATTTGAAAAATTCAGCTGCACTTACTGGAGTTATAATTGCTGCCACTCCTACCGGCTGTTTCAGCACCAGGATTCTTTTGTCTTTTGCGGATGCTGGAATGACATCACCATAAACTCGGCGAGCTTCTTCTGCAAACCACTCCAGAAATGAGGCAGAATATAGGATTTCCCCTTCTGCTTCTTTCAGAGGTTTTCCCTTTGATTAAATCAAATTGAAAATGCACTGTAAGTGGCAGACTAAAGCAATACAAAAAAACTGAAGTAATTTCAGAATTCTTTTCAAAGTACTTTATAATCCTGTATTGCATACCTTGCAGTCTCCAGAAAGAACTTGGTATTATTTCACCTGCAACAGTTTCAACATACACTCATCCTGCGCTGTGTGCTTTGACTGTTGTGCCTAGCTTCACACCTGCATTCCACAAGGGAGACGGAATAGCAGATGTAGCCTATGTTTATCTACAAACTCTGCAGTTACCAGCTACTACCATTCAGAAGCAGATAGAAACGGAGGCAAAACATTTACAAGCTTTTGTCAGGGACCAATGTGTTTGGGTGTATTGCTCTGCAGACCTTCAGGTCTGCTCTTGTGGATTGATGACCCTTAGCTGTTGGAACACAGCAGAGGAGCTGCTGTGGTACCTTCCAGAATGGTTTTATTCAAAAAGACACCACCAGTCTGTGCATTTCCAGACTGCTCTGCGATGCAAACTCAAACACATTAAGTGAGCACAGCTGGGAGACTCGTTTAGTGGTACACCCTGATCCAAAATCAGGCACTAATGCAGACATAAACCATCACACACACTTACGAGTTGCACTAAAATCATTTTGACTTGAAAAGGCTGTGTGTCAGTTTAACAAACACTATCGTAATTACTGCAGTTAACAATTACTTGTCAGATGGCTTCCCTGCCCTTAAGAGACTGCAGTAAAAAGTAGCCTCCAAAAAACAGTATGATCCTCATCAAAGCTTGTTCTTCTTACTGCTACTGTATATCTGCACACATCCTTTGAAGCTAGTTAGTAACTTTGTTTTGCTATGATTAGGCATAAGCTACAAGATCTAACTGCTAATTTCACGCAATACCAGACCAAAAAAAAAAATTGTTACTCTAATCTTCATTTTGTATACTAAGGGACAAAAGCATTATTTACATAACTTTTCCCTTCTAAAGGCATGAAACTGATACAACACAATAGTTTTTTGCCGTTAAGACCACAGTTTGGGTTTACATATTGCCATTGTACCACATGAAACAGTGCAAGTGTAATTCCAGCCAGGTACTGCTGTCATCAAATTAAATGTATTTGTTATGTACGTACTCACTATGTAAGTAAAGACATTTGAAACATAATCCACTGACTTAACAGCAATGTGAACACACAATGCATATTCTAGGTTTGACCTAACATTGTAGGTAAAACATTTAATAGAAGAGATAAGGTGGTAACTAGTGACATGCATAGCAGGTGTGTCGGCAGCTTTCAGTTTTAACATTAGCATCCATATGCTATATTTCTTAAAAAAAAAAAAAAAGTGTTACCACAGCGAGATAACGGTTTGGGCAGATGTGGAGCTTAGAGATGCATACTTCAAGGGCCGTGCTCCGCCTGCCTTCCACCTGCCGCCATACTCACGTTTTCCGCCGTTATGATCGTTGCCAGATCTTTTTTCCTTTCAATCATCAGCTCGTACCATCTGCGAAGGAGCGCGCTCCTCTCCTGCAAGGACAGAAGCCCGCCGTCGTCCTCAAACACAGGACGACCACCGCCGCCCGCTGAGGACCGGCCGACCACGCCACTCCGCCTCGCCCCGCTCCGCCCACCGCCCTGCGCCCCGCCGCCGCCATCTTCCGCCGCCGCTCACCTTAGCGGGAAGGCGGCCCCAGGCGGCGCCGGCTTCGTGCGCGGCCCGCACGGCCGCCCTCGCCTCGGCTTCGCCGCAGTCGGCCACCCGGCCCAGCTCGTCGCCGCTGGCCGGGTCCCGCACGGGGAATGCGGCGGGCGTCTCTACCCAGCGGCCGCCCACCAAAGCGCCACGACGGACCAGGGCGCCGGGCAGAGCCCAGCTGCCGCGCCGCGCCGCCGCCGGCCCCGGAGGCGGCGGCGGGAGGAGGAGGAGGCGGCGGGCCGCTGCCGCCCGCCGCCACAGGAGGCTCGCCATGGCTGCGCGCCGGCTACTGGCTGCGGAACCCGGGCCGAGCCTAACCGCACCGCCCCGGAGGAGGAGCTGCGGAGGGGCTGGGCCAGAAGCCGCTTTTTGCTCGGGGCGCGACGCGGCCGTCAGGCGTGAGGGTGCGCGGCTCTGCGACCTCCACTACGGCCTCTGTCTCTATACCACATCATGACTTCTCTCCTTCGGGAGAGGGGAGGCTTAGAATCATTAAGGCTGGAAAAGACCTAAAGATCATCTAGTCCAACCGTCAAACCATCACCCATGCCCTTCACGTCCTTCATTGCCACATCTACACCCTTTTCTTGAAAGCCTCCGTGGACAGCAGTTCCACCACCTCCCTGGGCAGCCTGTTGCAGTACCTCACCACTCTTAGGTGAAGAAATTTTTCCTTATGTCCAACCTGAACCTCCCCTGGTGCAACTTAAGGCTGTTACCTCTCCTAATTACCTGGGAAGAGGCTGACCCTCACCTTGACGCAACCTCCTGACAGGAAGTTGTAGATGGCAATAAGGTCTCCTCTGGCCTTCCGCTTCTCCAGACTAAACAATCCCAGTTCCCTCAGCTGCACCTCATAAGACTTGTGTCCCAGAACCTTCACCAGTTTTGTTGTCCTTTGGACACACTCTAGGGCCTCAATGTCTTTCTTGTAATGAGGGATCCAAAAGCGAACACAGCACTGGAGGTGTGGCCTCACCTGGGCTGAGTACAGAGGGATGATCACCTCCCTGCTCCTGCTGGCAACGCTATTTCTGATACAAGCCAGGATGATGTTGGCTTTCTTGGCCACCTGGGCACACTGCTGGCTCATGTTCAGCTGGCTGTCAACTAACACCCACAGATCCTTTTCCTCTGTGCAGCTCGCTAGCCAGTCTGCCTCAAGCCTGTAACAATGAATGGAGTTGTTACAAATGTTTGGGACCCGGCACTAGATCTTGTTAAAGCTCATACAATTGGCCTCTGCCCATTGATCCAGCCTATCCAGATCACTCCGTAGGGCCTTCCAATCCTAAAGCAGATCAACGCTTCCTTCCAACTTTATGTCTGCACCTGCAAACTTACTGAGGGTGCACTTAGTCCAGATCATCAATAAAGGTATTAAACAGGTCTCAGTACCCCCTGGGAGCACCACTAGTGACCAGTCACCAACTGGATTTAACTCAATTCACTGCCACTCTCTGGTCCCATCCAGCCAGCCAGATTTTTACCTAGTGAAGAGTATACCTGTCCAAACCGTGGGCAACCAGTTTCTCCAGGAGAATACTTTCAGAGACGTAGGCAAAGGTTTTACTAAAGCCTAGGTAGATTGCTTGTGGTCAATCACTTGATTTCAGGAGGCTGACAGCCCTCTCCTTCTTCCACATGCCTTGGTGGCCACAGCTCGTGCCTGGAACAAAGAACATGCAGAGCACCTGCCCACCTTACCCATAGACTGAGCTACAGCCCAACGTGATGGCCAGGCCATAACCTTCCCCAGTCAGGTGTGTGCAGAAGATGGCAGGGAGCTGAAGCACCCCTAGCCTCTTCTGTTGGACAGAAGCTCGCAGCAATATGAATGATAAGAATTATTGTGATTACTTGCTCCATATGTTGGGTTGAATTGGGTTATCAATATGGGTTACAAGACCTAGATGTATATGTGTAATGAGTGGAAAGCTCTAAACTCCTTGCCTGTCCACAGCTCATGAATTTGTATTACCTTCAATTCTGAAACTAGTGTGTTCCTTTTAATACTACTTTGGCAACTGACTTTTGTTTTGTTTTGTTTTGTTTTGTTTTGTGAAATCTTGTGGTGTTGTAAGTCAAGTGTGCAGTGAGGTGGACATCCTCTGGGAAGCTGCCCTTCTTCTTTGGGCCACGGGTTAAAAGAAATCTCTCTGCTCCTTTGCAGAGGTGGCAGTTACACTGCCAAAACCCCAGAGAGAGAGGGAAGAACACCTATAAATTATTTATTTTTAAAAAATATTTTTATTTGAGGTAAAGGTACAAAACAGCACTACAAATACCACAATAGTTTGCTTGCTGTGTCAGCAATAGGCCTGAAAGACAAATATGTGCCGTAACCCACATTTCAAAGGTCACTGCTACTGCTGCAGGCTTCTGAAAACACAGTCTGAGCAAGCGTCACAGCATCATGGCGTGTCTGAAGAGATGGTCTGTTTTGATGATTATACTGTACAATTTCTATCAAAAATGCATTCCAAGTGGAATTTCAACGCATGTTGAAATAGGTAAGGCATATTCAGAATGAATTTTAATGTGTTTTGAATCGCTTGGGAAGAAAAGTAAATTCAGATGGCTGAAAAGCTAAGGGAGGGATATAAGGTAAAAGTAATGAGCATTCCACGTTGTTTTCTTTAAATAATAATAATTAATAATAACAGTAAAAATACATGGATTGGAAGAATTGTTCATTTTTTTGTCATTAGAATCTTAACTGTAATGTTTTTGTAACCAGACTGCCTGAATCAATTCAGTTGCATATTTTTCTGTTTTCTGAAACATGGGCATTATGTAACTGAAATCTTTGTGAGTCTGGCATAGGTGTATTCTAGCTGGAAGAAAGAAGAGAAATACTAATCTTTGTTCAAATTAATGGATTTTTGTATGTTAGTATAAACTAGAGAATAACAGAAATCAGTTTTGGTAGCTCCGTTGTCAAATAACAGTGTATTAATTTTGCCATAGCTGCATAATATATTTGTGTCTGTGACTTAACATAATGAAAACTTTATTCTGTATCTCTTTCTGGGAGGTTTGTAACCTAGGTTTATAGAGAATCAGGGGAGAATTGAGAAAACATCAAAGGAGGGAAATTTTTCTGGTTCGAATTATTTTTTTCTTGCATGTGCGATTTTTAAATTCTGATGTCTGTCATAATTCTTGAGAGAACACTCATGGGTAGCTGGAGGCCATTCTCAAATATTTACTCACACCAGATTGTAATTTACAGTTTTAATTGTTTATTCTTCAGTTCCTGGTTCTAAACGTGTTGCTCAAACAGAACATAAAATATATAATATTATATGTATTCAGGTAATCTCAGACTTTAAGTACTAAATACATGCAATTTTGACTAAGATAGAATCTGGGATAATTCATGACATTCATTTGAGACTGAGAGTGTCCCAAAGCAGTCATTTTAATCTAATCAAGGAAGCACGCTACAGAAAACATACATTTACGTAATTTAAAGACCTTGGTTGTCTGAGAAGTGATGTGTACTCTTAGCTATCAGGTCAGCACTTACAGCAAACTTTGACCGTCTTGTCTGGGCTCAGTTCTGACATTGCTAAAATCTATGCTTCTATTAGTGTGCTTCTATTAGTGTGTTCTATTAGTGTAAAAGTCTGTTATGATAAGATACTGGAAGTTATTACTAAATCCAAACACTGAGTATTCCAGGAAAAGAAATTCTGCAGAAAAGAGCCCTTCTGCTTCAAATCTCAAACTGAAGGCTATCCTGGACACATTCCCGCAACCGCTTTAAGTGGTGAAAAGTTCTTCCTGTTCAAAATGTGCATCTCATTTGAAGTGCTCAGCAGTGCTGTGCTGTGCCCTACTTGGAAGCAGGCTGAGTGGGCGGGCGCTGCCTCTTACGGAGGCTTGACCCACAGCTGCAGGGTTCCATCCACAGACCTGTGGTCAGGGTGAGTTGGTAGGAGCCCACATGAGGAGTAAGGGGAGACAGGGAGGGTGGGAGACAGAAACTGCCCAGCTGAGAACCTCAGGCACTGGAAATGATGTCTGTTGAAAGGGCTGAGTCTGTATTTTTTACTTTTTAATGTAAATCCTGTTTTGATGCAAGGCTGGTCATTGAGTGTCTCTTGACATATTTGCATGAGGATGGTTTAGAACAACAGTGGGTAATAAAGTGAAATGTCATTCAAGCCCTCGCGGTTTTGTCTAGATCTTATTCCAGAATGAGAGGATTTTTTTGTGATTTAATTTATTTGGTAAGGATTGACTTAAATTCAGCATATTCTGGGTAGTCTCAAGAGGGATAGCAGTTCTAGTCTGTAAGTATCACAGCTGAAGAGTAAAACTGGTGTGTGGGAAGGCAAAGAAGGTAACCCATGTTTGTTGTTTCAACTGATTGGTTTTACAGGCAGCGCAGGGTATTTTCAGAAAAGTGCTAGTAGACTGTCCCTGGGAAATTAATTAGAATGAGATTTCATTCAAGAAAAGTGATAAGTTTATTTCATTCTTTTGTTATACTTGCCCAATAATCAGTTCGGAAGTAAGTTTGGCACTGCCTTTCCAGTGAATAAATAGTGTTATTTACTTTGCTGACTTTAAATTTGTTGTTTTCATACTTGTTAAAAATCAATTACACTGTTAAGTATTCATGTTTATTCCTGAGGACAGTGAAACTTAAACACAGTTCTTATGTATCTTTTACAGTTAGAATTTTATGGTACCTATTCTATATGTTCTGGCTGTGATCGTTTTCAATACACAATTCTGCATATAAAGTCTTCCTTTTTACTTGCTATTAGGCGCTGTCATCTCTATTCATCAGCTTGAGTGCTGAAATAAGAGAGGGACTGATGAGACCTCCATGGCTGGATGTGCCCCAGAAACAGCATTTCTGCATTAGATCCCTAGATAAGAAGAGAGACCTACTCATGTGTACAGAATTTATTCAGAAATTATACTTCATATGCCTGTGCCACTTGGCTTAGTTACGATAATGCAGTATAATCTATTTTTGATAATGTGTCAAACAACCATTGGCTGGGTTACAATATCTGTAAATCAATACTTCCATATGTTGTTTTTCAGCGCATAGAGCTCTGGAATTTTTCACCAAACGTGAAGGGAATGTTGATTATAGACAGGTAGGAAGCATATTATTTTTCAATTTTGTACCCTTCCTGTGAGTCTTCTTCTGTGTTCTTATCTTTCTTTATTGCATGCTCTCAGTAATATGTGTGTAACTACTGTGCCTGGGCTGTATTTTTTCCTTTTGGGTTAAACAATCTAGCAGACCGCTTTAAATGTATAGACAGTTTTCATAAACACATATGCATATGCCTAAACAAAATGCATATGTTTTTTACTAAAAACATTTTAAATATCATTTATGACAATCCAAGAACACCATTTTATATAACGTGATCTCTTATGAAAGTAGGAGATCACTCAAAGGAAGTATTGGTGTTGTCTGCTTTATGCAACCAAGGTGTGATTCAGAGAATGGTAGTTAGCAGCCCAGGCTTTGAGTCTAGTCAGGAGGAGGAGAGCACCTTCTGAATGTGACTTCACCAGTACCTAAGTTATATCATATTTGTCCTTTCCTAAATGGCCTTTCAAATTATAGTGTATACTGATTAGTTTAGTTTCACTTACAGGAACTGGAGCGGTAGGAAGGAGGATGGTGGCACTGAAAAAATGTATTTTACTGAGTCATATCTCACTGGCAGTATTTATCTTTGATACTGACAGTAGGACTGGGGTTTTTGCTGTGTAATAGCATTCTGACTTCTTTTCCAACTCCTATCCTTCTCTCAGTTGTTACTAAACCACCAAGATGCATTTCAGGCTGGGAGCATTTATCCTGATGCCTTTTATCCTCCAATCTGCAAGCGTGGTAAGAGAAGATTTTTGAGTCCAATATTGTAATGACTGTGTTGTTTTGCAAAAACTCTACAGTATTTAATAGGGCTGAATATACGTATGCTGTAAGAAATCAAGTATGGCCCAAATACCTTCCTACAAAAGCATCCACACTTTTTTTTGTTAGAATTTGGAGACTTTTTTTATTTTGTAGAACTTTGTAGCAAAATAACAGATTTGAAAATGTTTTCAGAAAATAGATTTTGGGTAAATTTAACTGTTTGACGTGTAGAGCAATTTGATGTAAGGATGCTGTTTGACTGAAATAGGTTAGATTACAGAGTACTGATCTGGGGAGAAATCAAGAGGATGAAAAGATCATTTTTCTAAGTCTTAGTAGCTGTAAAGGGACAGCTCCTTAGCTCTGTGGTGATACCTGTCTTGAAGGTATGGAGTTGACTGCTACGCCCATCATTTTTTCTCCTATGCAGTTTGATGACTTTATTTACTCTGCATCTTCTCTCTCTCCTCTCCACTTGGAAGGCAATATTTCTTTGAATTATACTTGCTTATAGAGGAAGGGAGCAGGCACAACATTTTCAGATGCATCAAACAATAATGGAAGGTAGATCTGGAATCTTTTTGACAGTATAAATCACACACAAATATAGCTAATTTGGCTCTAGCTATATAAACAGATTGTAAAATGTACCACCTGTGCAATATGGAATTGAACAAAAATCTGTTTGTTTGTTTGTTCTTGTGGAGAAAACGTTTTTTTTAGGAACAACTATTAATACATACTGATATAATTCTGTTGCAATAGGGATATACCATGATGTGTCTGAAGACACTCATTGGTCACCATTTCTTAATGCAAGTATTCACTACATCAGAAGGAATTATCCTCAGCCTTGGGAAGAGGTAAGAAAAATTCTTTAACTTTTGAATTTACTTTCTATAATGTTTTATTTGACTGCACTTGTTGCTGCCTTCTTCAGCATCCCTTGTTTTTACAGCTTTATCCTTTGGGAAATGTAAAAAAATACATATTATTTTAAAATTAAAATTTCTGTGGATAGAGGAAAAGTTGCAATCATGCTTTCATCTTTACCAGGCAAAAAGTTAACAACTCCCATATAAAATCTGTTATCTCTAATGTGTTCTGGTTCTTTAGGTGTATTTCATAGGTCCAAATTTTCAAGTGTTATTGATGGTTTTGAGTACTTGCATTATTGTCAGATCTAGTTGAGTGTTTGCCAATTGAAAACCAGACCTGATTTAGAATTCACACCTGTGAAATCTTGGACTTAGTCCTGATCTGCTCTTTTTGGTAGTATGTGAGCTACTTAAGAAGAGAGGAAGAATAGATTGTGAAAAGTGAGAATGACTTTACAGGTCATACTGCTTTCTTTTCCTTGCTGGAGCATTTGCCATTCTTTCACTACATAGTAGAATTGGAACAGCATTTGAGGGCATGCACTATTTAAGAACATAAAGAAATCTGCCTGCTTTTTGACTGGCCCTTAGTGATACTAAAATGTGAACTGTTAACCTTCAGGAAATATAAATTCATCAAAAATTGTGACTTGATTACAGATTTTTTTAAAGGCCTCTGGAACTAACTGTGATTTGATACTGATAAATTTTTTTCTGAAGAAATGTAATGAAATTTGTGTTGCTCATAAGTTTATTCCAGGTAACTTTTCTGTTTGTAGGAATAAAATGAGTAACTTCTTCCCTGGGCTTTAGTCAAATGCTTTTATAATGAATAGCGCTTGCACAGGAGCATCTTTCTCTCCTCTGTATGTATTTGCACAATACTTCAAGTGACAGAGGGAGTTCACTCCTTGGAAGTGGAAGACTTTGTCCCTGGTCCCAAAACACATATCCGACTGGAAGTACATGGGCTGTTCTGACACCAGCCTTGAACTGTATGAAGTGCTTAGAGATTGTCAAGTTGCAAAAACAGTTATCCAGTATCAAGGAATGAGTGCTTATTTTTTTTGTTGGGCTAAATTCTTGGATTGCAGTAGATTATCCATTACATCATTGTGTAATGCGCTAATGTAAAATGCTCTTCTTAAAGACAGGAATAAAATTACTGATGATACTACATGTGTATTGTTATTGTGTAGGCTACTGAGAAGCTGGTGGCTTTCCTGTTTGGAATTGCCTCACATATGGTGGCAGATGTTAGCTGGCATAGCCTGGGCATCGACCAAGGATTTTTAAAGGCCATGGGAGAAGTAAGTTTGGATTATTTTATTGACATGACTGCAATTATTAGTATTGATAGTTCAGCTCTGGAGTCTGGTGCAGAGAGAAGACAAAAGCTGTACTCCCAATTCAGGAAAATTTTGAGGGAGATATAATGTCTCAAACTCTGTACAGATGAAGTAAGTCAGGTTTGGGACCTGCAAGCTTCAGAGCTGCTTTTACAATTTGATTCTGCTCTTATGTTTGTATGGAAAGATGAGTAAAATGATCAGAAATGTGTTTTTGTTTGTTTGTTTCTCCAGGTTGATTTTCATGGTTCATATTCAGAAGCTCACAATGTTGGAGATTTTGGTAATATTTCTGTTTGCTGAACATAGATCCTTCTTGTTGGGATACCTAGTCCACTTGAAAAGCACAGCTGGTGATTCTGGCTCTTACCCCGTGTAGTGGAAGCCAAGAATGAGTCATACATGTCTCCTGTAGCTTGCGAAATCCTGCTATCCCTGTCTGCATGTTTTGTGTTTCAGGAGATGCAATAGGGCATATAGATACTTGTACTTAAATCCAAAACACAGGCTGAAGTACGCTAAAGGTTAAATGGAGTCACTACTTGGATTTTAGATTTGACACCATTTTTGCTATTGTCTGGAAATACAAAATATGCAGTATACTTTCAGGTGAACCATTTATGTATTTTAAATGACAAAAGATTTATACATGTGGCTACCATATACAAATATACAGCATAGCCATAGGTAGATCCATTCATGCTTATCCTTGACAGATACTTATGTGTTTGGTTTGTTGGGTTTTGGGTTTTGTTTTGTTTTGTTTTGTTTTTATTCCTCCGTCTACAGGAGGAGATGTACTAAGTCAGTTTGAGCTGGACTTCAGTTATCTGGCACCAAACTGGTAAGAGAATGACCTTCAGCAGAGGTTAACTTCTTTAATGATTATTTCAGTTTATTCTGTATTTTTCTTTCAAAACCTTTGCTATTGGAATATTCCTCATGTGCATATTTAATGTTCTCTGACATAAAAAACTGGGAGGATGGAAAAAAGAGTTTCAGATGTAGCAATGCAGCAATAAAGATTACTTTTTAAACTCTGATGGAAATAATAAGCAATTATAGATAATGTAAAATGTTTGCTGGAATGTCCTAGCAATTATTTAAATAACCTGCAGGTAATATCTCACTTAGATTTCCATTTTAATTTTGGGGCATTGAGGATGTTTATGGCTATAGATGCTGAGGAATTCAGACAGGTTTTAAAAGCACAAAAAGAAACAGCAGTTTTAAATAGGCATGATTTTTTTTCTTGCAGTTTTTAAATGAAATGAAAAATCTATATGCCCTTTTTTCTGCTGGTGTGGTGGGTCATTTGAGTCTTGTTTAAGTGGAAGGTAATTCCTCTAGGTGTAGAAGATGGTAAATTATCTCCTCAGCTTCATCAACTCTGACGTATCCCTGAGAAATGTTGAGACAGAAATAATGAGCAATGTCTTTTTGGTTAGGAATAGAGTTGAATCAGAATAGGTTTGGCAACAGAGGAGATTTGGACATTATGTGATCATAAAGCCAGGAAACCAGTGGAGGAAGTGTGGGAACTAACCAGCCGTAGCCAGGGAGGTTATTGATTTCTGGTTCTGTGATGTTGCTACAGGTTTCTGGCTTTGAACCCAAACAGCGGGAGAGTGTCTATGCAGGGAGTAACTGTCTATGCAGTCATCTGACATTTAGGAATCTTGATAACCTTACAGAGTCTTTTGAAATATAGAATATATTAAAGCAGGCTATTGTTATTACAGAAGCTGAATTATCTTTTACCAGATGATGTGGAAAAGCTTTTGTTACAATTCCTGAGTCTTGTTCTTAGGTATGTACCTGTCAAAGACCTAGCCTCTATCTATAAGGAATTGTATGGAAGAGAGATCATAACTGAAGGCACAATTACTGACTGTACTTACCTGCTGTTTCTTGAACTGTAAGTTGGATAGCTTTGTGTAGATTTTCCTAAGTGAAACTTTTGTAGGAAAAGGATGATAATCTTGTTTGAAATACTAGCTCAGAAATTTACGCATTGAGGCCAAGAATACAAAATCATAAGATACTTTTTTTTTAAAAGGTTAAACTATGAAATTTGGACAGCTTAAATGGCTGTTAAGTTCATTATTACACCATAGCTTCTGAGTCTTAACTATTTAACAGATTTATGCATTTAATATATTTAGGCCTGTTTATCTGAGAACAGACAAGTCTTCAAGTATTGTTGCACTGTGGCATGTTAGGAATATAATTTTAGTGTACTGAAGCTTAATATACATACTTCAATGGACAGTTTATCTACTGTTTATGTAGATCCTATCAAATCGAAGAATAATGCATGGAGATAAGAACTAAGACATTTTTGATACCTCATAATGTCTGCTTAGAAGATCTTAAACCACCTGGCTGTATTCTTTATTTCAGTTAATTTCCAATAGATATGCAGTGTTTAAAAGCACTGTGAATCCCTCCAAACTAAGAGCTACAGTAATGTTAAGATTGTTACTTTTCACATTACAGATTTTAAAATTATATTAACCACCAAGAAGGAAATGTAATTACTTACATAGTATTTGCCACATGCACGAGTACAGAAACCTTGAAAATAAACTTTTAAGTAATGAAATATTTTTAAGTTAAATTTATTTGTTTCTGAAGAATTTTTATTTATTTTTTTCAGACATGGAGAAAGGCTTGCTGTTGCCAAGGTTAGTTTTCCCTCTCTCTTTTTTTTCTTTTTTGGTTGAACATGCAACACAAAGACAGTGTAATCCATTTTACTAAGTATGTTGCTTGTCTCTTAGCTTTTTCCAACATATGCTAGTAAATCTCCATTTCTGGTGGAAAAGTTCTATGAATATTTCCTTGGAGGAGTAGATGACATGGCATTCTGGACAAACAATATTTTTGAGCAGATGAGCCAAATGCTAGAGAATGGAAGCAGGTAACACTGTGTTTCTTGCAACATTAAATGCACTATTCAAGTTCTATTCACACATTGAATCTTTCTGAAGGCAGGTCATTTCCTAGAGTAGGTACTGAACTTTAAATCTTCATGTGGGCCAAAGGATCTATGTCTGTCCTTTGACCAGATGCACAGAGGAATACATAGACCTTGAGTTTGCATTTGCAACATATTCACATTCTTTTCTCCATGCAAAGCCGTGTCACACCCAGCTGATACTAACCTGGGGAAATCTGGGGCATTCTTTAAGACATATCCAAGGGCATGCTCAAATGGTGCATAGCCAGACTGAGGTTCTTCCTGCCCTGGTGGTCTGAGCTGTGCTTGTACTATGTGACTGTTCTCATCAGCTGGCAGAGGTGGAGAGGGACCCTCCAAGGGGAGGCCAGGTGCTACCTTCAGATAATGCACGCAGATAGGAATACTAACAATAAGAATATATGTTCTAGTGTTGGAAGTTCAGGCTTGTATTCAGAATATCATATTTTTACTGAAGTTCTGGCCTTGTATTGTATTGTTACAAGTGTAACTTTACTGTAAATAACTTTATAAGACCAACAGTGTGTATTAACTCATGCATTTATAGGGATAATGTTAACGTAGATATTTTGGGAAATAATGTTTGAATATGATATGGCATAATCAGTTGTGTTCTTTGTTCCAAAATATCATTTTCATTGAAAGATTGTTAAAATTAATTCTTTTCAATTTTTTTCTATTAATAATATTAATAGAATTAGCAGGGCATGTTCCAGTAAGTTTCATTAAAGAGTGAAGTAAAGACATGCAAGGTTCATATAGAACCTAAGTCATTAAAATATAATCAAGGTCATTAAAATAGGCATCAAAGGAGTTTCTATGGATTGTAATACCTCCTTGAAACTGATTAAGCAGAGCTTCTTCAGAAAGCTGATGCCTTCTAACAGAGGAATCAGTAAGGATAAATGTTGAAGTTTTAGTTTCACTTGCATTGCAAGAAGATCTTCAAAACACATTCTGAATATTTTTTTAGTGGGTGCTTCCTGCCTGAAAACCCTCTGTTTATAAACTGTACAAGGGACCACAAAGATAACTACATGTAAGTATAACTCTAAAGGTTCAGAGACTTACTACTGGTGGAAGAAGAGTCAGTCTTTCACTAATGTGGACAGTGAGCTATTGAAAATTAGAGATAATCTGTTTGGGTTTTTTTTTTCCTTTTTATGTATGAATTTGAGATTGTCTTGATGTGAATAAATAAGCTTTGTGTAGGGGAACTGTGCAGCCTAGGACAGGCTTTTACCTTCCAGCCTAAGGAAAAGAATACTTACCTAGCACTTGACTTTCAAAGTCTTCACAATTTAACTGGTTGTCACTCTGTGTTCTGCTAATTATGAAATTAATGATTCATGTTCAGCAGTATCCTTGCCACAGCCAAATTCTTTTTTCATATATGTTTAGCAATATGGAACTCAACTATCACTTTGAGAAAGCACCTTTGTTTCTCATACTGGTTAATTTAATTTTCACTGAACTAAAACTACAGAGAGTTGTATTTAATTTCTATGGGCAAGATAGATTGTATTTTGTTGGCAAGGATTACTTTTCCTCCACTTGAAGGCTACAATTTAAGGAGCTTACTTTTTGCCAAGAATTTTTGGTGCATAATAATGCAACCTCAAGAGGAATCTAAACTCCTTAATCCTGAGTTTTATTTGAGTAACAGAAATTCAGAACATTCTTAGCTTACTTGCGATCAGTATTAATGGTTTAATTTACAACTACAGTCAGATTGGAACAGTGGAATGGTCAGAGATCCACAGGGAGATAATGGTGGAAAAGAAAATTAAGAACAAAAAGATGAGATAAAAAACAGATTGTCAAAGACAGCAGTGCATCCTTGAAAATAGCCATGCTGAGAAAAGAGAGGACAAGAAAGCAAAGAGTTTACTTTTAAAGTCTGTCTTTTGTTTACTGTAAAGTATAATAATAAACAAATGCCTATGCGTAGATGAAAGATAGCAGAGACTGGAGCTAAATCAGTAAATGGGGTTATGAAGGTTAATGTTTTCTGGAAACCTTATGGGTTGAGACACTAATTACCTTTATTTTACTGCATACTTCATTGTGAGAGTTTTTAGCTTAAAGTTTTTACCTTAGCTGAGAAAAGAGTTCTTGCCCTCAGATACTCTCTTCAACTAACACCTCACCAAAGTCGGTAGTTGTAAGGACCATAAGTTGGGGCAGAATTCTGGCCAGTGGCTTCATGGCAATAGACTTACATGTTGGGAGAGAATAATTCTAGGGAAATACTGGAAATATCTGAAAATAGTGAAAACAACTGGCAAAATATTACTACAGCAAAAACTTAACTTCTTTTGTGGGGAAAGAGGAAAAATTATGTGTGAAATCAAGAAACGGGCATGTAGCTTTGATAATTCTGTATTCAAAGGCAATACGATTATTTCTCCTTGCTTTGTTATAAAATACGTTAATTCAGTTGCTTTAGTTGTTATTAGTGCCTTCTTTATTTCATCAGAAGCAAACACTCAAAAAATGAGCATCGCAAGAATACAACTTCTTTACTTCCAAAAACACTTGAAAAGAATATAACATATACAGAGAGAGGAGTTCACTTCAATATACAATCCTGGGCAACAGTAAGTGGGAAGTGACATGTGTCAGGTAAAATTCAGCTCTGTATAAAATTGTTTTAATTTCTGTCTGAGATGCTGTTCATGGTCTCTGGATGTAAACTGTAGCCTCTGACTTCATGGTAGCCATTGTAAATTGGTATATAGTGTTTATTATAAGTACATCATAAATACTGAAGTTTTTACACTTTTCCTCATTTTGTAGTGAGGCTAGAACACATCTTACAGTGTCAAAATGACAAAAATATATCCTTAGTATTTACATTTTATGGAATCATATGATCACTTTTTGAAGTTAAAAAATTTCAACGAACTATAGAAATGAACTGTTAGCAATGCACCATCTAAGGCATACAGATTTTTTGTCTCTTTCTAAAACAGTGCTTATGACCCAAATCAGAGTCATTTAGATCAATACGGTATTTTCCACTGATGATAACTTATTTTTGGAGGTGGTCAGTTCTGTTTCAGCCTATGTTTTGCAAATTCTTGTGTCTCTTTGTTATTTTTATTTCAGAATTCCCTCCGATTCATAAATCGCGCTTTTGCAAAAAGTATCTGGAGAGTGATAGCAACTACACATCAAAAATCCTTTAAGTACATCTCCAAGCCAGTATCTTCATATTTTCTTACTTCACCATATGCTAGACTTGGATGGTTTGTACTTTTTTTTCTCAAACCTCTCTCCTAATTTCTGAAAAATTTGAGTACCTACCAAAACGCTAATTTTTATTCTTTGGATACTCTTTAGAGGTGACAGTGGTACAAATTTTCTGAGTGGCTTACACTGACTGGCAAGAACTACGAGCTGACACATAGGACCCTTTTTTCTTTCCAGTGTTAGCATAAGACTCCTTGTGTCAGGGCTGAATAAAATATTCCATTCATATGTAAACCTTAATCAGACAAATTCTTTCTTATCCTGTCATTTTATTTTTTTCATTCTCTTAGTGAAGGAGCTCAACATGCTCAGAATGGAGAGAAGAAAAATTAGCATCATCATCACTTACAGTTCTTCTGAACAGCAAAGAAATGTTTTTTATTACCCTTTTCTGGTTATTGTGTGATCATTACACCAGATTAGTTGTTTGTCCTGAGTTGTTTGTTGATGGTGTCTAACTGAATGTTCTTGGAAACTCCAGAGGATTAGTAGGGAATTCAAAGATGCCATAGAAAGATGTGTATCCTTCTCTTTCCAGAGATGTTCTATCTTTACCTGCATTAGAGATGAGAGATGAAATAAATTTGTATTGCTGCCCATCTTGGTTTATTTCTTCTGATTCAAAAATTGAAGATTTAATTCTTGAGGTTACTTCACACCAGCCAAATGAATGGTAGTTTTTCTCTCCGTGTTCCCTCTTTAAACTTTCACCTTGTTACTGAGACTCATGATCCATTTGTTTGTCTGCTGTTACGACCACTGATTAAATTAGAGATTTGGTTAAAATGATAGTTAATTTCATTTTCTGTGTTCTGTGTCATAGGCAAGTGGCCCTTTTTCATGTGTCTTTTTCTGACTGCTCTCGGATGCCTTGTGTCAGTTAAAAGGCAATCCATACAGATCTCAGGTGCATTAGTGGTAGATGAACCTGTTTTTATTTAGTCCAACTAAATAAAAATCAATTACATCATATGAAAAATTCTGTGTAGATTCTCACTGAAATAGATGGGGAAAGGCACATCTCAGTTTACCTGAAATTAAAAGTGTTTATTTTCTGATAATGTAGAGGTAGTCTGGCAGCTAATGCTATGGTTTTGTTGCCTCACTTGTACAGGGCAATGATCTCAGCTGACCTAAACCAGGATGGATATGAAGATCTGGTAGCTGGAGCACCAGGATACAGCACGCTGGGCCACATTCAGATAGGACGAGTGTATATAGTCTACGGCAATCGTTCAGGTTTACCACAGGAAGACATGGATCTAGATGGGAAAGCAGACCACATACTAGAGGGTCATCAGGTGAGGGGTGAAGTCAGATACTTGACACTGAGAAGCAGGATGAGATGGACTTTTTGAGTAATAAAGTTGATTGTAGTGGAAATGCTAAGTCAAGTCCTGAAGCAGTGACTGGGCACTCGGTGGGAAGGCAGGGCCAACCCAGGGGAGCTCAGGTGCATGCAGTGCATCTGAGTAACTGGAAGGGATGGAGCCAGGATCCACTCCTTCCCAGACCTCATTTAAGGGTTGGCAGGGGGAGGTGAGGGTATCTCATTGGAGATCTCTGCCTATCTGAGATCTTCTAAAGGTAAGTAGCTCTTTTCCTGCATTTCTGTATCTATGGCTGCTGTGTTTGGGCTTGTCCTCATTTGTTGCAGCAAGAGACTTTGCCACCCTGCAGTTATCACAGTACTTTCCATCACGTTATAGCATTACAGTTGATCCTCTATAGGAAATATCAATTCACTCAGAAGAGAATAGAAAGTAATGAGTTATGTTCACTTATATTCTGTTTCTGTGATTATAAACGGTGGAGAAACAGCTGATGTTTTCTTACAGAGTGTTTTAGTAGTCCACAGCTATAATAGTACTAGGAGTGAAGTTTGTCATTTGTAAGCATGACATCAGTGGTGCAGTAGACTCAGAAAATGAAATAGCACAGCAGTACCTTGTTGTATTCAGTTAGCTTTTATTTTAACACCTTTGTTTTTTCAAAGAGAACAGACCACTCCCAATTACTGTATTACTAATATATTATTATTTGAGACAATAATGATGAGAAGAAAATCTTAGGAATTGTTGGGATGGATATTTGTCATATCTGTTCCTAGTTCTTCCCTGTCCTGTGATTCAAACGTACATTATGTTTTGATGGTTTGGTCTTTAAAATATCTGTTATTTTCATAAGAGCAATCCTTCTTCCTATAGCCTTCAGGCAGATTTGGTTCTGCATTGGCAGTTCTGGACTTCAATGAGGATGGAGTGCCAGATCTGGCAATTGGAGCACCTTCTGTGGGGTCTCAGTTTCTCACTTACAAAGTAAGTCAAATACAGGCTTTCTGTTTGCTTGTTTTTCGTGTATTTTTTTTGTGTGTGTGTGCTTCTCTCAAAGATCGCTTTATTGATACTGATAGTTTTGTGTGTGGGTTTTTTTTTTTTTTTTTTTTTTTTTTGGTGGTGGTGTTGGAGGTGGTTTTGTGTGTGTGGAGGGGGGGGGGTTTGGTTTTGGTGGTGGTTTTCGTATAGTGAAGTGAGACAAAGAATGTCTTTTGTTTTTCAAGGTGGCTTTTTAATTTTAACAGACGGGGTTATGTATTTGCGGATACTTTGACTAGGTCAATGAATGTTACCCATATGTCTGTCTTTTTTTTTGTGAACTTTCTGCACAAATCATATTTCAGTTTTTCAGCATTGATGTGCTGGAAACATTAGAGGTAATTCCATAAAATCTGAATGTACTGTTTTTTAGTCTAGAAGGAACCTTATGTCAATGAGCCTTGCCAGCTGCGGTCAGAGGCCAGCAGATGATATCTGAGATGCAATGTGAACACAGGCACATGTGCTAGGCTAATCAAACTATAGTGCCTTAACGACTTGCAGCGTACCAAATTACCTCATGTTAATGGTCACTGAATGTTTTCTTTCCACCTGAACTGAGAAGTATAACTTATTAGGTTAATGCACTTCCACTAAGTTTAAAGCTCTTCAGAATTTCAAATACTAACTTAGCTGCCTAAGTACTAATTTAAATGCTTCTGTGTAGACTAATTACTTGGAAAACTGCAAGCATCTATTGTGACTTGCACTGCATCCCATTGCATTAAGTAATTTTAAACAAAATTAGAGTCAAAAGAACTTGCATATAATTAATGTAATATACGTTATACTGTCCTTGCTCCTAAACTGCAGTATGATGAAAACATACTTCATTATAGTAGTGTCCATTATGGTATGGGCATCTTTAGGCTGGGAGACAAGTTCCTGAAAAAGCTTTGATGGGGGAAAAAAATGCAGTTGTATTAGTAGTCCTTACAAAACTGTTTCATTCTGATCTTTGTCTTGGATTTCATACTTGGTGCTGAGATGTGAATCCTTTCATGTTGTATTTGCTTTTCCTACTGTTTAGGGTGCTGTGTATGTCTATTTTGGGACTAAGGGAAGAGGCTTGGCATCTCAACCAAACGTGACCATAACTTGTCAGGTATATGGATCAGACTAAGACAGGGCTGCACAAGCAGGAGGTGAGGTAAAAGGGGCAAGGGCCTGTGGGATTAAAGAAAAAATGTTGAAATGAAAGTTCTAATTGCAAGGGAATATAGACATGTAACTGAGGATGGTGCAAACAGATGTTTGTCTAGGTTGGCTGCATGTGGGAAATACATTTGTATTCCACTGCAGGGGAGGGAGCAGGGTGAACAAAAGGAAAACAAAAAAGAACAAAACTGGAGTCATGGAGTTGGAGGGTAATTTGATCAGAAGCAGACAAAGTTAGCTCTTTAGAAGTAAACTTCTTTATTTTGCTAAAGATTGGTGGTTTAAGTTCCATTTCAGGCTTAAACTAACTGTTTATTGCAGTATTCCTACTGTAATCTTGGTTGGTCCCTCCTGGCAGCTGACATTGATGGAGATCAAAATGGTGATTTGGTTGTTGGCTCTCCATATGCACCTGGTAGTGGGCAGCAGAGAGGATTTGTGGCTGCATTTTACTCTTATTTCAACAGAACTAACCAAGGTAGTATTTATTGGGTAAATTAATCCTGCTGTGTTTTACATGACTGTTCATTTGTTCCTAATTATAAGTTAATTGAGATTGTGTATCAGCCACTCACTTTTGAGTCATCCATAAACTTGCCAAGGGTACACTTTGCCCCATCATCCAGATGGTTAACAAAGATTATAGACAGGACTGAACCCTGGGAAATACTGCTAGTTACTGGCCTCCAGCTAGGCTTTGCACCACTGATCACTACCCTGTAGCTCGGTTGTTCAGCCAGTTTTTGTTCTACCTCACTGCCTGCTCATCCAGCCCATAATTCATCAGGAGCTCTATGAGGATCTTACAGGGGACAGCGTCAAAGGCCTTAGTGAAGTCCAGGCAGACAATGTTTGCTGCTCTCACCTGATGCATAAGGATGGTGATTTGTTTATAGAAGCTTACCAAATTGATCCTTAGTGATCATGCCTAACTATTCTTGATGACTTTCTTGTCCTTTGTGCTTGGAAAGGACTTGGGTTAGCTGCTCCATCACCTCCCTAGGGACTGAGAGGAGGCTGACTGATCTTCAAGGAGGTCCCAGGGACCTTCAGACAGGACTAACGTTTGCCTTTGTCCAGTCTTTGGGCACTTCTAGTCACTATAATCATTCAAAGACTACTGAGACATAATAATTTGAATTTATAATTTGAATTATATTCAAAGAATTACTCTAAAATTCAGACCTTTTCCCCAAACTACCACTTGGTTGAGTAAACTGAAGTTTGCTTGCCTGAAGTTCAGGCTTTGCTACCCTTCTACTTGTTTTCTTCAATCCATTCAGGCTCTAGAACTTCCCTATTTCATGGCCCTGACAGCTAAGGCTGCCACTGATTTTCAGATCAGGTCTATATTGCTAGTGCATAGCAGATCAAGCTTTGTGACACCTCTGCTTAGCTCTTCCAGTACTTGTAACAAGAAGTCACACCTGACATCTTCTAGAAATCATGCCTGTGTGAATCCTGCTATGCTGTATTTTCAGCAGATGTAAGGAAAGACCAAGTCTTTTGTAAGAACTGAATTATGTAAAAGAGAGGCTTCCTTGGTGCCTTTTCAATTTTAGTCCTCTGTTATGGAGAACTCAACTGTTGTCTCATTTTTCTTGGGTGATTCAGTGGTTCTTGAAACGAACTCTTCAAAAAGAAGAGTTCGTTTCAAGAGTTTTCACTGACAGGTTAATCTTTAAATATCTGCTGATTCAGATGAAGAAAACCTAAAAGAAAAATGTGATCTGTTTCTGAGGAGTTTAGCTTGGTAACTAATAAAAAATTAAAAATGCTAAAGTTCCTTTTGTAGTAAGCATTCACTTTTTTACTGCCAATATCTATATCCAGTGTACTGTCAATATGTCACATATGCTGTCTGATAAATATGAGCACTGATTTGGATCAGTGAAAATTTAACGTGTACAGATGTACATCATAGGAAGGTGAAATCCTCCTTCTAGGAATGCAATCCTGGATTTTAATATCTTTGACAGACAGGCCTACTAAAGTCATTAGTTTGCACACAGATAAAGCAACAACTTTGTGATCCAAAAATAAGTGGATGATTGTGTGGAAGCGATGGATTCAATTGCATATTGATGATACCAAGGAGAACTGACAGGTCTTCCTTGAAAATTTGCAAGTGTATCTTGAAAGATGATTTTCTGTCATTACTTGTGCTCCTTCATGTGGACAATGGGGAGTGCTACAAGTGAAATAGGTAGTGAGTACAGGTGATAGGGACTGTTGTGAATGAGGAAGGAAAGGCCACATACAGAACTAAATAAAGTTAGTATGGGATGAGGTAGGATATGCAGGTATTCAAAGCTTCATCAGAATCACATAATTGAGTTTTCCAGTAACTCCTACTAATTTTTTTAGCTTATTCTACTTTATCTAAAAATTAAAAACCACAACTGAAATGAATTTTACATTTCAAAACATTGGTTTTGACCAAAATGCTGATTGAATGACTTGAATTCAATCCAGAAATACTTGATGCTCCTCCACCACCACTGAAGAAGTACAAGTTCCAGTGAATAGCTTCAGTTTTGTCCCATCAGGACTCATCAGTTCAGAGCAGACTTGACAGATAGCTGTCACTTACTTTTTGTAGGCACTGCTATGCTTTAGATGCAGGCTGCATTGAACAAAGGCTTTGATGAAAGAGTACAGTTGTAGCTTTAGCATTGCTCTGCAGTGAAGTTAGCAATAACTGGTGTCATATCATAGATATAAATTCTAATAGAAACTTCTCACCATAGGATGAGTTTACCAATGAACGATTGGTAATATAATTTTGTATGCCAGCTTACAAAATTTAATTCATATTTTCCTGGTCTGTCAGGACTTCTGTCTGTAGAGGATGCCAACTGGATGGTGAATGGGGAAGAAAACTATGCTTGGTTTGGATTTTCACTTCATAGCTGCCAAATGGAGAATGCAACACTACTGCTAATTGGTAGCCCTACGTGGAAGAATTGCGTCGAGTGTGTTATAAATTACTGCTTTATTTCTCCTCTAATCTATTACAAATCTTAACAGAATAGACTTCCTGCTTTTCAGAAAGTTTCCTCTTTGCCTTCTTTAGAATATTATTATTCATATTTTATGCCTTTGCCCATCTTCATGCATTTACAGAACAAGGTCTTTGTTTTTTAGAGACAGTTAAAAATGTGTGGGATTCTGTTGTGGTTTAACCTGGCAGGTTGCTTAGCACCACACAGTTGTTTGTTCATTCTCCCCCTTCCCAGTGTAATGGGGGAGAGAATAAAAAACAAAAAACAAAGTAGAGCTCATGGGTTGAGACTAAAACTATTTTCTAAGATAAGGAATATAGTTATGACTATGTAAGATGATGTATATCTGTATATAGCAGATGATGCACAAGTAATTGCTTATCACTCCCTGACTGATGCCTAGCTAGCCCTCTGAGTAGTGGAAGGGAGCCAGATGCACTCCCACCCCCTTCAAAACTCCTGCTTGATGTTATATGGTATGGAATATCGCTTTGGCCAGTTTAAATCAGCTGTCCTAATTCTGTTCCCTCCCAGCTCCTTGGGCCCTTCACTGAGAATGGCCTTGGCTCTATACAGCACTCCCCTAAAAACAAAACATAGCATCATATCAGGCACTCTGAAGAAAACAATTCCATCCCAGCTAAAACTAAGACAGATTTCTTTGGTGGGAGGTGAGGGGCAGAAAAATGCCAACAAGTAGATATGTCAACATATAGCACATACTTTGAGATAATGCTTTCAAAAAGCAGATAAAATATAAAAAATATATTGAGTGTTAAAGTGGATGGTAAGACAAAGTCTGCACCCAAAGTATCTTGAAACTTGCTAGAACAGGCACGAGAATTACTAAAATAAATTTCTAAATGAGAATTTCTAAAATAGATTAACTGCCACTGTTATTCCAAACTAAAAGTGGAAAATATTTCAAGATGAACACATCTCTGAATCTACAAAAATCTGTGTTTTAAATTCTAATTCAAGGTGCAATCCCTTCTCATCTGATGTCAAACAGAGTGTTGGGAAAGTGTATGGATATAACCCACCAAGCACAAAGCATTGGTTTACAATAGCTGGAAAAAAGGTAGGGTTCTCTATGGTATAGTGCTTTATAAATAATTTGAAATAGCATGACATTCTGTGGAAATAAGTGTTTTTAAAATCTAACAGGCAATGGGCAGAATGGGTTTGTCTCTGGCCAGTGGTGTGATGTCTGTGGCTGGGATCACCAGGACAGTTTTGGTGGTGGGTGCACCAACTACAGGTATGTCATTCTGAAAACTGCAACCCATTTCTGCTTTGGGATGTCTGTTTCTGTATGAATGAAGGGCAAAAACAAAGTTAAAAGTTAGAAAAGGGATATTTTAATTGTCAATATAATGTAAAAATATTTAAAAATTTAGAAATAATCACTGTTGTCACTTACAGGTGACCTGCATTTTTCTCCAGAGTCCTCTGTACTAGACCTCAACTCAGTGTTGTTTTTTAACTCTTCCTTAAGATTAACTTCTATTAATAGCATTTGTTATGTTGCACTATTTATGTAGCAGTGATTTCCAAGTAGACTGCATATTTCTTGGAATTAAGAGAATGTAGTACTTTGTGCTTACTCTGGAATTAGATAACAAGGAAATGCATTAATCAAAATGTGGAACTCTCATATCTGTCCTTAAAATGTATTTTTGCCTGCTGCTATTGCTAAGAGATTGGCAGTCACTAGTTAGCACAGAAACATATATTATCTGATGGGTGGTTCACATGTTTTTTAATTTGGTCCATTTTGTGTTATGCCAGTATTATTGTTGTCGAGTTATTTCAAATACTAAACCTGAATTCTTATGTCTGATGATCAACTTCTCTTACTTTGTTGTTTTCTAGACAGTCTATCTAGGATTTCATTTTTGTCCCCGGTGCTGCACCAAGCTGGACTGGCTCTGGTATATGATCTGGCAGACAGCACCAAGCCTTCTTTGCTCAGCACATTCAGTGGGGACAGAAGGTTTTCTCGCTTTGGAGGAGATACTTACTTAAGTGACCTGGATAATGATGGACTAGGTAAAGCTAGATGAATCTAGATTTCAGAGTTGAAATGTTTTACACTTTGCAGCAAGAAGACTGGTCACACACATTCTCATACAAGTGCTGAATGCAGTCTTCTTACTCAGTCTTCTTACTCAGTTACTTGTACAAGTATTCCATCATGCCTCCTCAGGAGACATCTCTAAAATCCCAAATAATTTAGTCAGAAATTGAAACATTTTAACTGGAATTTTGGCACTTACGTACTTCTAGATGTCAAAATTCCAATTAAAAAGTTTTGATTTCAAACTATCATGTTGTGATATAGCATTATATCCATTTCTGATGTGCTATGTCATTCTTTTAATTTTTGCAGATGAAATGATTGTAACATCCCCCCTGCGAACTAACGATATCACCACAGTACTATTTGGTGGGGCAGCTGGCCGTGTTTACATTTATAATGGAAATCAGGCATCTTCAGGGAATGTGACAGACCACTGCAAATCATGGATATCTCCCTGTCCTGAGGACTGGGTAAAAAAACATAAAAGTGAAATCATGATGTAAGATCATGATAGCTAATTAATTACATTCTATGCAAATACTGGGCTTGGTTTCAGAAAAAATGAAAATTAATTTTGTTTTGGAATCTGTGTAATTTGGCTTGTTTGTTCTCATGCACACTGGAGCACTGAGCCCAGTTCTGGGCTCCTCAGTTTAAGAAAGATGGGGAACTTCCAGAGAGTCCAGAGGGCCACAAAGATGACTGGGGACCTGAAGCATCTCCCTTATGAGGAACGGCTGAGAGGCCTGGGACTGTTCAGTCTGGAGAAGAGAAGCTGGAGAGGGGATTTGATCACTGCTTATAGTATCTACTGCATGGGAATCAAGTGGAAGGGGCCAGGCTCTTTTCAGCAGTGCCCTGTGACAGAACAAGAAGAAATTGGCTCAGACAGCAACACAGGAAGTTCCATATGAACATGAAAAAGAAATTTACTGTGAGGGTAACAGAGCACTGAAATGAGTTGCTCAGACAACTTATGGAGTCTCCTTCTCCGGAGATATTCAAAACTTGCCTAGACGCTTTGCTGTTCAACCTACATTAGGGAACTTGCTTTAGCAGGGAGGTTGGACTAGATGATCCCCAGAGGTACCTTCCAACCCTTATGAGCCTGTAATTCTATTTCTTTACTGTTTAGGAGCCAGGGCTATTGCACTGGACTTCTACACTCCTACTGTTGTTCTCTCCACTAGCTTTTTTTTTTTTTTTCCCCCTTCAGGCACAGTATGTCCTCATTTCTCCTGAGGTGAGTAAATGGAAAACAAACTGCTGTGAGAAATGGAAAAGTCCCACTTTCAAAACAGCATTATAACAAGCAGCATTATTTTGCAGGAACAATCAAGATTTGGGAGTTCGGTCATCACTGTGAAATCTGAAAAAAAGGTGAGCAAAGTAATTGCTTCTGGTTGCTTTGTTACATCTGTCTATGACACTTACGTGTACTGGTCAACACCTCAGGTCTTCTTCATTTGCAGAAGCGTAAAGTATTTTGCACTGTTAGTTAACTTACTTTTCCTTCAAGTCACTCTCTGTCTGAACTGGTAATTAAAGCAGTTTTATAGGTGTATTAACTGTGGAGTTGTCAAAATTTTGGCACCTGACACTTGAATCAAAAGGGATTGCTTTGAAAGGACCTAAAATCTAAACTATTAGGAGTTTCCTGAAAGGTTGCATGGTAAATAGTGCATAGATGCTAAATGGCTTTACTGTTTGAACCAACCTGTATGCAAAGTGGATGCAAAGCAGGGAGCCTATGACCTCTGTCAGTTAATATTCACATGCTCACGGTTGTAGCTGTCATTTCCAGTGAACACAATTCATGCGCTGAGTCTTTCCAAGCACAGAGAGACCCAGTTCTTACCTGAATGGGTTTGGATGCATTTATGCACCTGTTTATCTTTGTTCTCTTCGGACAAACCATTATGAGTATCAAAAATCAATCCCTATGTTTGTATGATGCAGTAAGAAACCTTTCCCTCAGCTTGAAGGTTGTTCAGCTGAGGTGAGTCCAACATTCTACTTACTCTGATGTAACAGTAGGCTGAGGAGACGTACAACTGGTCTTCAACAAATGTTCTTTGACTTTTTGCTCTTAAAACATGCACTGAAGAAACACCTGGAAATGCAAATGCATCTCAGTTAGGTTAGAACTTATAATCCAACAACTGACACAGACATTGCTGCTAGTTTCTGCATGAGGGCGGGTGAGGTAGTTTTCCAGTCTCTTGTGTTCTTCTGCTATGGCATCAGTCTAGTCCAAACTTCAGCTATATTTGTATTGATCTTGCTTCTGAGAAAGAGTTTATGTTGACAGAAGTTTTGACCAGTTCTAGCATTTGCCAAATGAAATAAAGTCTATTTGTCAAATTGTTTTGTTAAATGCTGTTCAGATGAGGTGGGTGGCTTTCCCACTTCTTCTCATAACATTTCTATATGATACTAAAACAAAATCTAGCTTCCATTAGGGAAGCTTAATGCAATCTTTCACCTGTAGTTGCACTTTGCTGACCCTTCTTCCATATCTATCTCCACAGAAGGAAGTTGTAGTGGCAGCAGAGAGAAGTTCAGCGAAAGCTCGACTTGGTGGAAGGCTTTTTGTCTACTCACTCTGAACAGTCATGGTAGTCTTGAAGACCAGGGCAAAACTGGTCTTTTAAGGAAGAATCTCTTTACTATCTGTGATACTTACCTTAACACCTAACAAACCAAGAAAACCACATGACAGCAAACTTTAGTAGATACATGGTACAGATAACTAGGTAGAATCCCACATAGTATCCAGGGAGTGAGGGATGCTCACCATTCTTAAATGATAGCAAATTTTCACAAGTGAATTACTGAAACAACTTCTTGTTGTGAGGTTAACCAAAAGGATTTATTAATCAGTGTTTAGCAACAGTCAAGCACTCTACTACTTACTATACATCTAAAAAATAATCGAGCTTAAAGTACATCAAAACCTAACACATCTTCCTTCCCTGAAATTACTGCTAATTGATGCCTTGATATCTTTTTCTCCCCTGTAGCCCCTCTAGCTACAGGGCCTATTGTACTTTAGTCATTAAATACTGTTATTTTTACTCTCCGTTGGTGGAGTTTAACATAAGTTCTTTGGGC
Source organism: Numida meleagris (assembly GCF_002078875.1). Classification (NCBI taxonomy): domain Eukaryota; kingdom Metazoa; phylum Chordata; class Aves; order Galliformes; family Numididae; genus Numida; species Numida meleagris. The sequence goes on from NC_034410.1 coordinate 55,680,800, forward strand.
ACCTTAACTTGAGATTATTGAAATTTGAGGTCCTGTACTGAATAAAAAATTTACTAGCTGTCTTTGGGGTCTGAGTGGGACATAAATGTGAGAGTCATCTGTGTTATTCCATCATTAAGTTTCAATTCTTTGGACAGGCAGCCCAGGGCTTGCTTGTTTTTTGCCTGCGGTATTTGCAGTTCCTCCTTAAGAGGTCTAAAATGATTATTCACACAGGTTTGGAGAGCAAGTGATTATTTGGTTTGCTTCATGTTCCCTGTTAGTCCTTGTTTTTGAAAGGCCTGGACAAGACTAAGTATACCTCTATTTGGTCAGTCCTGTATGACTACCCAAGGTAAGCTTCATGCAAAGGCTTTTCTCCAAAGCTTATGCCTCTCCCAGGAACTTATAATTTTGTTAGGGGGCTCTTGAGATTAGGGAAGGTGTTGGGGTGTCAGTTTTACTTGTGTGACTCATCTGCAGTCTACTTCACCCCGTTCCTGCCGTGCTCCCATGGCTCCTGGCCATGGCATGGGCCTACAACCACCTCCTCATGCTGCTCATCAATGGTGACAGCAGTGTGGGCAAGAGCAGTTTGCTGTTGCATTTTGCAGATAATACATTCTCAAGAAGCTACATTACCACAGTTAGAAAGGATTTTAAAATCTGGAGAGTTTAGATCAGTGGAGAGAAGGTGAAGCTATTGATCTGGGACACAAGTGGATGAGAGTGTTTCCAAACATCAACATATTACTGAGGAACACATGGGATCATTGTTGCCTATGATGTAACCAGTGCAGAATCTTTTACAAATGTAAAACAGTGGTTGCATGACATTAATCAAAATTGTGATGATGTCTGTCATACTAGTGGGGAATAAGAATGATGATCAACAGTGAGAAGTAGTAGACGCAGCAGATGCCTATACATTTTCTGGGCAGATGGAAATAAAATTGTTTGAGATCAGTGTCAAAGAAAATATTAATGTTCAAGAGATGTTTAATTGCATTATGGAGCAAGTTCTACCAGCAAAGAGAAAACTTAGCAAAGCAGCAACAGCAAGAACGGAATGATGTGAGGAACAGTAAAAGGAAGAAGCAGTGCTGCTACTGCCTTTTCCCTGCTAGAGAGACTTTGCTCTGACAGATCAGCAATTCCACTGGGGTAGGCTTTGGAGGACCTCTTCAGTTTTGTGCCGTTACTTAAATATTTTTTCTCCATGTTTTCTATCAAGGGGCACTGGTACCCTACCACTTCAATTCCAAGAAGGTATTGGATGGAGTCTTACCCCTGTCTTCTCCCCTGCTCATTCCAGTGCACGCTGTAGACAAGAAAGGATGCTGCCTACCAAGTGGTCTAATTAACCTAAGAGTTTCTGTGTAATGTATATTGCTTTAAACAGCCTCACCTCCCTGCTGTTGCTTTGGCTTATGCCTTCTTCATGTCAACCAATCACAGACTAAAAGCTTATCTTTCTAATGAAATAGTTCTTAATTCAAGTTGGCCCCAAGCTAGCAGCAGCTGCTTCCTGGGCCCTCGTGCTTCATTTCCGTTGGGCTCCAGGCTGGCAGCTGCTGCCTTTGGGGCCTATAGCTTCACATTGAGTTCCAAGCTTTTATTAGGGTACAGGCTGTATTTTTCTAGGTATCAGGATTGAATGTGTTGCCACTTGAGTCTGGGGTTTCACTTCTCCAGCCCCTGGACTGGTATCTGGTGCTGCTGCTCAGTGGGGCCTTGAATTTCAGCTTGCCTTGATCCAGATTTGTGGCTAGGTCCTTTGGCATCACCTTCTTGTGCAGCAGCCCGGCTGTACCTGTGCTCTCCTTCATTTTGTATCAAGATACTGAAAAACAAACAAACCTGCAGAAGTGGAATTTATTTGGATAAAACTACTTTTTTAAGGGCAAAATCAAACTCGTTTGACCTCTGCTTCTGGTTCTGCCAAGGTCTGAAGTGAGGGTCTGTTTCTATTTAGAACAAAAATGATGTGATTCTGCTAAATAATAATACCCCTTCTTTTCATTGCACTGTTAACAAATAGAAGAGCTGAATGTTAATGTGAATTTTGGCAGCAAGGCTGTTTTGTTGAGAAAAGGTATAAAAAATAAATTAGATGTTCTGGATTGATGTCTGAATATGAAAGCTGCTGCAGGATCATTCCCAGGACTCCTCTATGAGAAGGGAAGACTGCTGTTTAATGTAAGGAAATTGAAAGATTGCTTGCTTGGGTTATGTGGTGGTGGTGGAGAATCACCCTTGGAAACAAACCGGTCACTCCGTACCCAGCAATGTTTTCCCATGTTGGCTTTTCTGGGAAAACAAGGGTCCAGCTGATCCTGGGTCACATCCCATCCAGTTTCTTAACCATGACCAACGAAGTGCTGTGTCAGGTCCACCCAGGCTGAATGGGCCAGTGGCGAGGCTGGCCATCCTGCACATTTTGTTCCGCATATTGCTTTGTTTTGTCACTTTTTGCAGTGACGTATGATTTTAGAAAAACCAAGAACTCCTATCAGTGGTTTCACGAACTGAGGGTCTTCAGGGGCAGATAGGATAATTTACATGCACATTCATTCATAGCCTGGATGCAGGCTGCCTTTCTAGTGGCAGTAGAAAGTTTGTTTAGTGATTGAGTAGGTGTAGTGGTGGGCTCCCCCCTTTCCTGAGGGGGGATCTGCTCCCCAGTATGCTTATGTGTAATGGAGTGTGGTTCATTATGAGGGTCTGGTCCCCAGAAGCCCTCTGCCTCATTTTGGTCTGATATAATATGATCCCCTCTCGTTAGACTCACCACAGATTCAAAGTTTCACTTAAAACAGATTTCTGCCCATAGTTTCCCAGAACTTATCTAATTGGAGGGCATCTCACAGGATGGTTCTAGTGGTATTTCTCAGGTTGCCTCGTTGAGGTCCGAGAGTTCCCTCAGTTTAATAGGTGCTGCTGTAAATTGTGGCTCATCAAAATCACTTTCACTGCTAAGATCTTGATCAGGGTACTCCCAAACATCCCAAACAACAGGCTGGGGGTTGTGGGCCCAGGTTATCACTATTTCTAGCTTGTCCTCTACTCTTCCTCTTACCTTTTCTTTCTCCAGTTGTTCCTGTAATTGTTTTAAGATAACAGTATCTTGTGCTTTGTTCAACCTCATCCTGCAGTGTTCTCATTTCCTTTCCTTTCCACTCCTCATGCTGTACGTGCTGTTTCCCAACACATTTACAACATCTTACATGTAATTCCCTATTCTTTACTAATTTTCAGTTCCCTTTTTGCATGGTTTAACTGTTCCTCTATCTTATTCCAATTATCCTTATCTTCACGTGTCCACACCTCCAGCTTTGGTGAAAACGTAGCTTACCTTGTTGTAAACATCAAATGCTGGGTAAGGGATCTCTCAACCTCTAGGAGTAACCTTGAGAGGCATCCCTGCTCTAGAGGGGATGCTGCCTTGCAGCCCACTGTTGTGCAGGAAGGCTCGATGGGCTCCAGTGGTTGCAAATATTTTAGAGGTGCTGACTTGCAGTTAAATTTCTTCCTTCCATGGCCATGCAAAACAGGCCATTTTTTCTCTATTTGTAGTTTCTCAACTATACTAGCTCATCATAGGTATTCAGGTGCTCGACTACAATTTTACAAAGTTTTCCTGCAATCAGCCTGCTCACCAGCAGCACGTGAGCCAGTACCACCAGCAGGAGACAGATGAGTGCAGCTGTCACAGGAATATAAGCATTGTGGTAGTTTGACTTACAAACCCATCAGTCAGTGTGCCAGTCATGCTGGGTAAATTAACTGTTGGGAGCAGCAGCAACACCTGACCTAGTATAAGTAAGCCAGTCTGAAAACATTTTGGAGACTAAAATGAGCAGAAGACTAAATTTTGGTGGCCAATTTTGTCCGTATAAGGTACGTTGAATAATTGTGCCAGCTTCAGCTCTAATTATCAGTTCATCTTCTTTACTGGTCAAGTTTGTGGTTTTTCTTGACAGAATCAAGAAGAAATAGCATGTAATTTACACTACCAGTATACTGTGATAAAGATGGGGATTCTAAGACATCAAAAGTTGCTTTCAAGATAGTAAGCATGGAGGAATGGCAGCTATAAGCCAAAAAGAACAGGGATATGCCAATAGGAAAGATCTTCTCTATCTCTAGCAAGTCTTGAGGCCCACGCTAAGAGTGTGTAACAGTTGGGCTCTCCCCAGAAGAGGGCAATGCAAGACATTAACTTTTAGGAAATACTTTTGCACTCGTGGTGGAAACTATTTTCATACCTTTTTTTATGCTTTTAGGTAAAATTCCATGAGCATGGTAACTTAGAATTGTGCTTTTATTGTTAACAGTATTGCCTTCAACCAACATTAATACTGTACGATGCAAGTTAGCAGTGTGCACCATTCTCTATTAAAAAACTAGAGCACCAATATGTTACGCTATTATTAACAACAATCCATAAATACATATGTACCTGCGTTTTCTTTTTCTTGTCTCCTTGACAAACACAAGGTATTATTTTTATTTTGAATAACGTAAGTCAGTGGAATAGCAGATTTCTAAGGGCCATACTCCAAGCATAACACATCTCAACTTACGTTCTTAAGAATTTCCCCTCAGGAAGGTTCTTTTTTTAAAAAAAAAAAAAAAAAGACAAGGTAAACATTAGCTTGATGTGTTCTGACATCTATTCTGGGACCTTATCACCCAAACAGAAAAAATTACCACACAGCTGAATTACTTTGAAATCTGCACTTCACAGAAGCAGTAACTGGATAGAACAGGGGGCACTGAACACAATACTTATCTACCAAACCTATGAACGGTGGTATGAGGCAGAACAAGTAATGTGTTTGTAAGGGCAGAATTTTTTTTTTCTTATTCAAATGAGAACTGCTGATATCAATCTATTCTGGAGCCAATATATTTTCCTGGCTATATTTTTTCTGCGTATGATCCCAGAGTAATTTTATTGCATATTAACACGTTTTAGTTACTTGAATGGTATGAAAACCATTAAAAGTTTGTGTATGTCTGTAAAGAGGAAGGCAGTCTTGTAAAAGAACTGCCTTTCTGTCAGTGCTTTGATTATGCCATACATAGTTATGCACAGGAAAAGAGAGTCAATACAGTATACAGAAGCCTCTGCATAGAGGAAAGAGCATGGAAGGTTTATATGAAAACTTCCAAGCAGCTGCACCAACACATTTCTGTTCTGGCTTAATGCAACTATTACTTGGCTGAAACCATCTGCATCCACATTCTGTTGCCCGCTGCACTTTCTTGGGGTTTATCAATAATGCTGTCAGAGCCACTGTTTTTTCCACCAGAAAAACTAAACTAGATTTCTACTAAAAAAAAAAAAAAAAAACTAGCTCAGTTTAGGAGCTATGTTTTTTTTTGTTGTTGTTTTTACATCTCTACCCTTTAAAGGCTGCAAAAATATTCACCCCCAAATTCAATAGCATTACCAAGAGCAGTAATATTCTCACCTTCTTATATTTTTTGTATGTGCAGTTAAAGTCGCATACAGAAAAAGAACGGCTTGAAAATAATTAAGTACAATTAATTTAAACATAACTAAGATCACAGGCCTGCACCGATTTACCTGGTGGTACCTGGGGAGCTACTGTAACACTGTATGGTACTGAGGTTAAAAAAGCCCAACAAAAGCCTAGGCAGTTAGCAACCTGATTTGAAAAGATATTTTTACTTCCTCTACAGTGTGAAACAAGCCAGTAGAGAACCATGCCCTCAGAGGATTCAAAGGTGAATCCCAAGAAAAAAACACAAATAGTGACAGTAAGAATTTTACTCTTTCTTTCAGTCCAGCCCAGGACACAAGCTATGTTAATGCATATTGAAGCAGCAGCAGATAGCAAGTATGGTACACATTATTGATGGACCTGCTTTTTAAGTTATTAGAAGTGCATGTAGTTTGGACTTAAATTGTTAAGTAATACCCCCCACATTTCAAAGCTCACTTAATTTAAGATAAGCTGTATTGTTTCTGGTTACTGTCAATTTTGAAGTAGTGCTTTAAAAGAACGCACAAATATGCTTTTGGCTTTTGAAAATCAATTCTCTTTAATTAGCAGAGCTTTAAAAAAAATAAATAAAAAGGACACTTTGGGGGGTAGATTTTTCTTTGGTAGGTAGTTGAAGGCAGATTCCTAAACCATGCAGCTCAGAACCAGAATTACTGATGAATGCTGACTGCTGTCATCCTTAAGCTGAGAATGCTGCTCTTTAAGAAATGCCATTACACAAAGAAGTGTTGGAAAGAAACGCTTGAAATGTGTGTATGCAATACGGAAATCTAACAGAACATACATGGGGTGGAGGCGAGACTACTGTGGAAAACATGTCACTGTTTTCCCTTCAGTTTCTCTCCTTTTGTGTGCGAGCATTAAAATCTTGCCATAGGTTTTTAGCCCAAAATATGTATTAAATTAGCAATTCTATAAATTCTTAACATTTTCAGTAAGGAAGAACAAACAAAAGGATAGTGTCCAAAGTCCACCCTGTAACAATACGTATCTCTTCATTCCTACTGTTCCTATTGGTTTGTCAGTGCGCTTCTGCTCAGCCCGAATGTTTCTGCTTTAAGGTTGTTCTTTATCTCCACTCTTCGAGCTGCTGGTTGGGATTTTTTCAAAACTGCGGGAACCTAAGCAAGATACAAAATAGCCTGTGGTTACATGAGAAATTGCTCTATATGCAGGAGAAGGAAATCCAGAGAGGTTTGAATCTTGCTTTTTCATAGAATCACCAAGGTTAGAAAAGACCTCGAAGATCATCCAGTCCAACCATCCACCTAACACCAACATTTCTCCACTAAACCATGTCCCTCAGTACAACATCTAAACGTTTCTTCAACGCCTTCAGGGATGGTGAATCCAATACCTCCCTGGCAAGCCCATACCAGCATGTGACCACTCTTCCGAAGAAGAAATTTTTCTTAATGTTCATGAATCTCCCCTGGCACAACTTAAGGCCATTCCCTCTAGTCCTATTGCTGCTTAGGTGGGAGAAGAGGCTGACCTCCACCTTGCCACAAACTCTTTTCAGGTAGTTGCAGAGAGCTATAAGGTCTCCCTTGAGCCTCCTCTTCTCCAGACTAAACAATCCCAGTTAAGAGTTTTCTCCTCTTACTTTCAAGAGGGACAAGACAGATACTGTTCCATCTCTTTCAGAACATTTCTCCAAAACAGTCAGTACATGCTGCAGTTGGTCTTGAGCAATGCTTGAGAATAACCATATTATTTGTAGCCACAGATAACAATTAACAGTGAACTACTTCCATCTGCCTCTTAATGGCAAGGGAGGGGAGGGAAGAAAGGGAGTCTGTCTGGGTCTCTCCTTCCTTGGTCACTTGTAGGAACGTAACTTTTGAATCCACTGATACTTCCCTTTTAGAATTATTAGAGTGCAGAATATAGATAGACAATACAGTCCACTAACTTTTAGTGGCAAAGGGCAGTGAACAAGGAAAATGACTCATCCGAAATTTTTCTACCCTGATGTCTGGAGATTCCCAAGGAGGCAGTCGTCTTGGTGACATATGGCTCTACGATGCCATTAGTGCAAATGGCAAAGACAGCTGCCTTGCATGTGAGAAGCTACTGCAAACTCCTAAGAGTCAGGACATCACAATGACAGCACCATTCTTCAGAAAGATGTTGCAGCTAGTACCTGTCCTTATCTTCCTTTTATCTTCATCTCTTATGAGAAAGGGATCACAGATCCAGAGTTAGCATGCAGGTGGGAGTAGGAGAGCAACATCCCTTATGTTCCCCACTAAGAAGAGACTGCTGCAGCAGCTGAGAAGGCAGGTTAGGGCTGCTTCTCCCATAATCCTCAGCTTCCCTTGGGCTCCTACACAGAAGTAAATAAGGTATCTCTCAAAAGCCTGCAATATCTTACTGCTCAGATATATCTTTGCCAGTGCTGGGCTTCCCACCTCATTCACTCCAGCCAGGGAGAACCTTCTCGTCCGTCAAGTCAAGGAAGAAAGATCTAGCTTAACTCCTTACAAGTTCTATGATCCACCCCTCTACAACTGCATGTTTCCTCCTTTAGAGATGAATTGTACTTGCAGAGTCTGAAGCAGAAATCCTAGGCAACCACACGTACATGAGGAGGTAATGAAGGTTCCAGGTGCCGCCCAAGGAAGGAAAGCAAACGCCGCCATATCAGGCCACTTCCCAGAAACATAATCCCGGTCACCAGCCAAAAGATTCTGGGGTCCTAAAACCAGAATGCCCTCATTAGTAACACAGTTCTCACTTCAGAAAAGGAATTATCCAAAGAAAATCTCTCACTCCCCACCAGCATTCTTGTCCTTTATGGGAAGGAAGTGGTAAACTATCCTTAATAGCCAAAACACACCATAGAAAAAGGGCTGTTTCATAGCAAAGCTATTTAGCAATCAACCCAATGTATTTTTTTTTCCCTACTGTCCAATGCAGTTTTCCTTCCTCCATTAGGAGTTTGGAAATTCAACTTATCTATTTAATGGATTTGGAAAAGAAGAGGTCTTTCTGTTTTTGTTTTGTTGCTGTTTTTTTAATGTCTCTTCTAAAACAGCACATACAATTGCAAATACTATCACCAGTTTAGGAATAACCATGTAACTGACAGTAAAGTATTTCCCTCTGGTGTGTCGGGAATGCCTTGGTTATTTGCCAGACAGCTTTGTATCTGGAAGACAAAGCTGAGCTCTTCAGAAGAATAGGCAATTGTTAAAAGAAACCTGAACACTGTTTTATAGTCAGTCTGTATTTAAACATACTTCTGTTGTTTCTTTTTCTTGGATATAGACAAAAAAGCCTGTAATACGGCACTACAAGCCACAAAATAACTTGTTCTCAAAAAGCTGACAGCACTAACATGTGAATTACTGTCTTAAAATATCTTATTTCGCACACTAACATAAATCTGGAGCTTTACCTATGGCAAAAATTGAACCTTACCGAATGTAAAATGCACTATCAGAGCAGGGAATGAGCTTTACATCACTGATAAAAGCAACACTCATTCCTTACCTCTTCAAGAGATGACTCCAAGTTCATACCAAATGCAACTCCTATGAGTCCAAAGAGGGAGAGAGAGAAAGTCCCCATAGTCAGCTGCAGATTCAATCTCATCATCACATTACGGTGGCTAAAGAAGGAAGAAACATCTGTAAGGGGAATCCAAAAATTATCTGCTGCATAAATTCTTAAATTCCATACAGCATGGATCAAAGATAAACAATGAAACAAGTAGTGGAAGACATGCTGAAATTACGCTGCACAGCATCAAATCATGAAACAAAAGCAGAAGGAGGCTTTCACTTTGAAACTGCTGCATCAGTATACCTTTAATACAGAAGGTTCTGTGTAACCATCAGCATACTTTCTGGCATCACTCGCTTCTTAGAGGTACCTGCACAGAATAACAGCAAAATTCCAAGGAACTCTCTCTCTCTACTACCAGTTGGCTGAAATTTACATGAGTCAATAAAAGGTTTGTTATCTTGCAAATTAATATACTTTCAAAGAAGCAGAATAAGTAAATGCTGCAGACTATAATGTTAAGCCTCTTTTGAGGAATTCCATTTTCAGCTCTTCCCATAAAGAATTCCCATGGCTTCCTGATGCAGCATCCACCAATTACTTCTACAGGTAACTCCCCAGTAAGGAGGAGAAAGATATTAAAAACTAACCTCAAAGACAATGTGGCATGTGCTTCCAAATGCAAGCTACAATTATTTTTCAGTTAAAACCTAATATGTAGTAAAAATTGTAACACACAGAAAGAAATACAACCCTTGCTCTAAAATTATTCATTCTTGAATCACTGCTTAGGGTGATAATGCAACTTGGACTGGACATCTGAGAAGCCTAGCCAGACTCTTATTTAAATATGATTTTCAGTTCTGCTTGCTTAAGAGCAATTTTTTCTCAGTAGAATTTTGTTTTGCCTCCAAATCTATAGGCATTTCCTTCAGTGAGTAGCTCCCCTGAAGGATCACAGAGAAGCCTGGTTTCTCCTGCTAGTGAAAACTGATACCTAGCTAGAGAGGTTTTTATATATAACTAATTAGGTGTTTTGTTGCTTTGCTTTATCCAATTCACTGATAAGAAAACTACCATACAGCTTCACGTGCTGTCACTGCAAGTCCATTCGAATCCTCATAAAAATGGAATTTTCCACCCTTCCCTTACAGCAGTGATTTGAGAAAGAACAGGCAGTGTTAAGTTCTGTTCAGCTTTTGTCAGTCCGACAGACAGCACAGCTAACCTGTCCAGGTTGATAAATATTATACTTTCTGAGTCATCAATCAATACTCTGAGCTCACGAGCTTCATTCGCAAGATCTTCTGCCTGTCTGTAATAGTTCTCCAGCAGCAACTCCATTTCTTCTGCGTGGTCAATCCCAGATGTGCTCTCCTCACTGTGAACAACAATTTATATTTTTCCGGTTAGGCATGTGTTGTATCAAGGTGTATTACCGGCGCATTAAGACAAAGCCCATTAAAGAGTTGTGAGCCACAGCCAAGAATGCTATCTGACACTACACATCAAAACCCATATTTTTAAACTGAGAAGGAGCCTCAGCATACAGCATAAAATGTATGTATGCTGAGGCATACATACATACAGCATAAAATGCTTTCCCCACCCCCATCAGCTGATCAGTACAGACAGTCAGTTGTTTGAGTTGGCATTTGACATGCTCAAGGCATGTATGACAACAGAAATCTAACTTTTTCAGATATAAAGTTATAAAGTGCTGACATTTTTGAAAGGAGATAATTTCTTGGTGCCTTTAAGTGGTGGAAGTTGATAATGGTGCAGTGAAGGATGTGATTTGGGTTTGCATTCAAACAATTTAGCTGTACACTGTTTCAGCTACACGCAGCAATTACTGCAAAATGTTTTTGTGAGTATGAAGCTGCCTATAAATGTGAGTGTCAAACAGATGCTGCTGCTCTCCTGAGTGAAGTCTGTCTGAGTGGCTTTGATGTTACTGTACGGTCTAGGACATGGGTGTCCTACCTACTGGCTTGCCTGGGCCACACTGAGTGAAGAGGGATTGTCTTGGGCCACACAGAAATACATAATATAGTTAAAGTAACAAAACATTGTTTTCTTATTATTAAAACATTAAAAAGGAAGGCAATAAAAACATCAAAATAACTAGTTGGACCCACGTAGTCTAGAACGCCAAGGCAGCAGCCTTCTCTAGAACAGATATGTAAGTTTATGGTGGTGTGCTGGATTCTTTACCATGTAGACAAAAGCTGAGGTATCCAAGATCCAGAAGAGAACAGAAATCAGCAGGAAAGCCAGGAAGATATTTCACCCTCTTTTTCCTTTTGTGGTATGACTTCTTTTCTCTAAAGAGACTAAGCTTTCTATAGAATCTGTTTCTGGCATTGTTGGCACTCTGAAATGGTTTTCCAAGAAAGTTAGTGGTATATCTTAAGAACCAATGCACTTAAGCTCCCTGGATGCCTTTAACAGGGCCCCTTGTTTCTCACTTAAGGAGCAGAAACCTGAAGTAAACCAGGTTGATTTCAAAGTCCCACAGAACTAGAGGTTTTGACCGCACACAAAAGAGCAAGGTTGGGGATCTGAAAGCCTCAGAGTACTATCTGCTATACTATGGATTCAACTCAAGCTCCTACTTGATGAGTATCTTTATACTGGTTCATCTGTGTGCACAAAAAGAAGACAACAGCCATAAAAACTTAAAAACAAGTGCCATCTGATTTGCTTTCAGAAATTAGCCTCCATCTGTCTCATAAATCTTTGACACACTGCTGTTCCCCACGAAACGATAGGGTGTTTGCCTCATCTTGTCCTTCTGGACTCAGCTCACCATTCCTGTTGTAAATGACCTCTGACGGCACCAATGTGCCTACTTATGAGGGTTCCTTCAGACCGTCTCAAACAGACTTCTTGATTTCATCACATGTCACATATCTTTTGTGTCCTGGGGTCAAAAGAGCTGTCCACACACTGCCAGCCTGTATGCAAAGACACTGTTCTGGACAGTATTTGCACGTGCACCTCATGCACGGACTGCTTCACAACACCCTGCTGCACGGCTCCAACACTCTTCACAACCTCACGTCACCTCTTGTAGTCTCATTCAGTGGCCATGTCTTGGAGAAATTACTTCACATTTCTCCTCACATGAGAGTGCAAGGTGACCTTAGTATCTTTCCCTAGTGTTCCCTACACGTTGCAACTATGAGAAGAGATTTACCAGCAGCTTGCGTAAAGGCCAAAGGAAGGCTGCTAGCAAAAGGCAAGACAAAGACCAGAGGGCTTGGGAACAGTCTGGAGTTCAGAGCCTTCCCAGTACCACTCCAGCAGATGCATCACAACTGCAAACAGCATCCCACTTCCAGAATACCGGTTTTCTATCACACATTTAGACTAAGCTCTGCAAGGCAAGAAACTTATTTCCTGATTTCACACAATACTGCGTGAACAGTATCAATACATCCACATACAACGTGGTTAGGCAGAAGAATTACTCAGCAGTTTCTCCAAGGACCTGAAAGGTATTTTTTGTTATCTACTTAAAAGATAACGTCTATATGTCCAAGATCTAAAAACAGTTTAGCCCAAAACAGTGGGATCTGGCACACGTTAGCTTCTTCCTTTTTAGTTTTTGTTAAAGTGACTTGTGCTGCTGCTGATGTGTGATCCTTCATTAGGACTTGAGAGGGTGCAGCAAGACTACTGCTGTGTATATATTTTTCATTAAATGCTGCTCTTAGATGCACTTACACAAAAACAGTATCAAGATTGCCCTGAGGCTTCCTTCCTGAAAGTTCTGCTTATGAGCAATATGATGCAAGCACGGTGTTCAGAACACAAAAGAACTGCTGTCTGACCCGTTCAAGACAAGTTTTAAAAACTGCCTCCTTGTTTTATTGGTGAAACTGAAGAAAATTCTCCCAGAACGTGTTAATTTGTACTGAAAAATAAGATTTGCTTTTTCTTCTCCTGCCATCCTGCTCCCATCCCAGTACGTACTAGATGGACTGGCCTGCTACGCCACAAGCTATTTGAAACCATGCAATATGACTAGTGCTACCGGAGCTCTTCTCCAAAATGGTGGTTAACCATTTGTGAAGTGGCTTTAATTAAAAAAAAAGTCTTTTTCTTTCTGTTTTTTTTTTTTTTTTTTTTTTTTTGGATGGAAACATTCAGATTAGTATTCAAGTTCTCCTTAAGCAAAGCACACTTTTTCAAAAGTATCTGGTTTCATAATATACATACAATACTTGCGGATCAGTCCATTTAGACAGACAGAGCTCTTCTATTAATTCTTCTTCATCTAAGATCTCCAGAATTGTTTCTTTGAAAACTTTAAGGTCTGTTTCCAGTTCTGATAAGCTGAAGAAAGAACAGGCAGAAGGTCAATAATCCCACTGGCACCAACGCACAGAGATCGTTTTTGAAGAGTCTGACAGCACCCTTGCCTGACTGAATTCTCAGGGAAGAGTTCTCTGGAAGGTTTTGAGAGTTGCTATTCAAAAACTCTTCACAGACCATACACTCAGCAGTGGCAGTGATCCGAGAACCAGAGAGCTACGATCACAGCTGAAAGAGATTCAGCTGTTTTTTCCAGATATACTTACAAGTCAGAAAAAAAGAAAAAAGAACACTCTGTGAGCATGTAGGGAGTGCATATTTGCACTGTCCATTAAGACAGGCTAATACATAAAGATACCAGTGAACTAGTATTCGTAACTGTAAAGCACAGAACCAATGGCTAGCCTAGATTTACATTATGGGGAATACCTTTATGATGCTATTTTGTTTTACTAGGTGTTATTTTGTTCTCTTAGATGTTACTTCATTGTATAAGGTGTGTTACTTAAGAAGCTTGACTGTATTTCTGACAAATCGGAATAGATTTTCTGTTTTTCCCCATATCACAAGGTATTTCATATATTGTTTTTTACATTTACAAGATGCATAACACAGCATTACAGTAATCTTTGAAATCCATAACAGATACCATTTTTCTAACATTTCATTGTATATAATTTTCTATGGTCATCTTCTAGTCTCTGCATAGCTTATTTACCTCTTGCCATTTTGCAGGAGAATGTGGAGTTTACTCCTATCCACAGACAAAAGCTTGGGATCCACTAGAGCTTCCAGTGTCTCAAGGATCTGAGGCTGCAAAGTATTAAGTCTCCCTTGCAGTCTGCTGATCTAGATAACAACATGATCCTTCATAAGAATTAAAGCAATCCCTTTAGAGTGGCTTGGGCAACTGGCTCGAGTGTCTAAACACAGAATTCACAGTAATAGGCAGTTAATACAATCTACTTTTAAATGCCCTGGCAATACATGTTGCATGGATATGGCTTACAGATAAAATCAGTGTAAAATACAGCATTTTATAAAAGTGATTTGCACTGGACTGAAACTCAATGACAAGAGTAAACACCGTTTATCTAGAAATGTCATATTACTATTAGCTAGCATAGATTTTAAGGGTAGCTAGAACTCATTGCCCAAGAGGCCAGAAAACCTCCATGCTTCTGTATAACATTCTATTTCAGCTACAGCATGTCTTTAGAAAGGTACTCTAACTTGTTTTTTGTTTTTCCAAGTGATGACGAAGCTACTGCATCCATACGCATATTGTTCCCTTACTGAATTCTCCAATTAGCACTTTTTAGGGGAGGAAATGGAAACACACAAAGCCTTAAAAAACACATCACTCCAAATGATCTCCTACAATAAGCATGGAATACATATATATAATTATGTTTGTATAAATATTAATGTAAGAAGAAAATCATAGTTTTTTCTACGAAGCAAAAGCTTCAAAACAAAATTCAGGTAGCTCACCCGGTACTGCAGTATTGCTTCTATGGCTCGAAATTCAAAGGGCAGGGAATATGTAACTAGTTGACCTTCCCCAGACAGCTGAGATGCTAGTTCAGTGAAGAGCCAATGTTCCAGATTTAAATTACGATAATCTAGTATCAGAAGAAACTCTGGTGTAATGACAGCCTTCAAGAACTGAAAAAGACAGTATACATGTAGAAGTCTGAAAAAAAAAAACCAACTCTGAAGATTTTGAACCTCATTATTATCCAATCTAGGCTTTGATAAAACCATTCTTCAACTGCCTTTTCAGGCAGGAAAATAACAGAATCTCACTGTAACTGTGAGCTCCCAGTGCACTCCAGATTGTTCAGATTCAATCCTGTGCTAGTGGGGCAATGGGTCAAGGAGGCAGAGCTCCAAAGACACATTTGCTGTTGGATCACACATCACAGAAAGCTGCTGTTAAAAGAACCGCATAAGGAAATGCGAGTGCAAAGCTAAGATGGTTCAAGTTTACACTGGGTTATAGGGAAATCGTTACCTCCATCCTCATGATGATCCTGTTGTTCCTAGTTGCAATGCTCATGAGGTGCTGAAATCTTAGATCTCGAGCTTGAAGACCCAGTTCCTGGTACAATTCTGTTTTCTTTTTCTCTATCATAAAAATATTTTTACATGAAGATGTTGAGGGGACAATCGTGCATGCCCTGAAATTGCATTTTAGTCTGTTACTCAGTCCCACAAAACAAAAAAAAAGCTGTGCAGTCTTTAAAACCATTTCCATCCCACTGATTCCTCAATGCAATTTATTTTTATGAAGTTCAGAAGATTGTATCTTGAGTGGAAATAGATGTAAGTAAAGAAGAATGCCTTAACAATTAATATACTGCCAGAAACAAAGTGGTTGGTTTGTGAAAGCACACATAATTTTATAGGAGGGGAAATACCAGAATGGGAAAATAGCATACCAGTTAAAAAGCAGAAAGACAAAGAATGAGCTTCCTAGGATGGATGATATACTTTAGTTTCAATATGTTAATTAAAAATATACAAATATCGTAATGATAAAGATGCTACGAAAATCTACAGAAGGCAGCAAAACAGAGGAAGCATTGAAACATGCCAAATTAATAAAATAAACACAGTGAAGTAGCTTGAATGTAATTTTCTACCCAATGCAGATTCTTAACTGGGCTTTAGACAAGAAGAAAAAAAACCACAATGAAAACTTACCAAAAAAGGTAGCATTTCCCTCTTTGTCAAGCTTCATCTAGAGGAGTGGAAAAAAGTGGAAAATATGCTATGAAGAATAATGAACTTTTTATACTTTCTACACTGTTCACCTCAACTAAGATTCTGCACTGAACAGCCCCATATTGCACTGCGTTTGTGCACACAACAACTGAAACAAGTGCATGAGGCATCTTGGGAAGGTGGCAATTTACAAAGGATCAGACGTTTCAGCATAAAAGGGTACCTTACATTTTGGATTACACATTTTGCTATTTCCTTGGGTATAATTAAAAAAACCCTAAAAATAACATTTAAAAAATAAAGAGTAAGACAAATGGGGTAGCCAAGCCTTATGTCTATGCCAAGCTTTGCATTCACCTAGCATCCTTCTTTCCTTAGCATTTGTCATTCAGATTATTCAGACTTTTATCTCCTGGAAAAATTATTTTAAATGAAGAAACTAAGTCCTAGCTTAACTATAGTTTGCTCTCTTGCTTTAAGCCATACAGCTTAATTTCTTATTAATGGCTTTAGAAATAAAGTTCCATGAACAAAACATACCTAAGCACACACTCCAGCAGAGCTGCAACACAAATTACACAGCCACAAGGCTCCATCTGCATGGATCTTGCAGAACGACTGCTTGTCCATCTCAGCAAGGAGACCTTGCCTGCCCTCACGCCAACCGAAAACAGCTCTGTCTCATTTTGAGAAGAAAATACGGAAAACTTGTTTGTTCCCAGATCTTACCTTTGTTTAGACCTGCAGTTAACATGACACAGGAACAATATTTGTGAAAGCCACAAGTAAGCCTCAACAAGCTTGGCTTCCAACTGCAGTACTTTTTAAGGTTTATCTGACTTCACAAGGCAAGAGAACTTCCAGGAAATGCTTTATCTCGGAAAAACATCTTAATGAAACCTGTGTGCCGCTGGTTTTCAAATTAGAATAGCTCAGAGCAACCTGAACATCACAGAACCATAGCATCACAGAATACGTGGAGCTGGAAGGGACACACAAGGATCATCACATCCAACCCCTGGCTCCACACAGGACCACGCAAATTCAAACCCTATGTCTGAGCGTGTTGTCCAAATGCTTCTGGAACTCAGCAGCTTGGGGCCATGAGCACTGCCCCGGGAAGCCTGTCCCCGTGCCCGACCATCCTGTCCGTGAAGAACCTCTCCCTAATGCCCAGGCTGAACCACCCCTGCCGGGTCCTCCGACAGACGACTGAGCCCAGCCTTGCGATACCTTCAGAAAAACAGTAATTGTGAAAGAGCCCCGCCGCCCTGCAAGACGTCTGCTAACCGCCTGGACTTACCACTGCAAACACAGGAGATACGCTGGCTAAGGTGGCTTGAGAGGCCTCCGTTGTGAAACGCCTGCAAAGTTTACCTGAAGAAAGACAAGACACCCTGCTGCCAGCACTGGCGGAGCCCGGCACCAGCCGCCTCAGTCGTGGTGGTTTGATCCTCCCCTCCTCGCCCGCCTCCCTGAGCGAGCGCCCGGCCTGCGGCAAGCCCTCCCCGCCCGAACGCCGCCGCTCACCCGCCCAGCACATCCCCCGAGCGCCCGGCGCCACAGCCGCCCGCAGGGGCCGGCCCCGTCCCAGCAGCAGCCCCGGGGCGGCCCGCAGGCGGGGCCCGCCGCCCGGCCAGCCGCGGGGGCGGCGCAGGGTGCGAGGCACCAGGACGGCGCGGAGCATGGGCGCGCAGCGCCCGTCACAACGCGACGCGGCTCGGCTCGGCTCGGCTCCCGGTGCGCAGCCGCAGCGGGGCAGCTGTGGGCGGAGCGCGGCCTACGGCGGCCCTGAGGTGCGCTGAGCTCTGCTGGTGTATGGGTCGGGCGCGGGGGTGCGGCCAGCAGCTGGGAGCCGTCTTTGTGGAAGACGTTTTGAGTGACTGGCAGCCGCTCGTCCGAGGTTCATTTTACTGATACCTTAATACAATTCTTTGCGGGGTTTGGACCAGGAGTATCTTGGTGATGAGAGTTTGGGCAGTCTGGGCTCAGTGTGCGGCAGCTTTGCCCCAGAGGAGGCCTTACCATTAGATCCTTGGTCCGCTTTGTATCTGAGATACAGAGACAGCCTGGTTGGGTGAGGCTTGCAGCTTCATTAGAAGCACAGCAGCTTCTCTCAGCCATACGGTGCATTAGAGGAGCTGGATGGAAGTGACCTGAGGACAGGCACCGGGCCCTCTTTTTCTTCTTCACGCCCCGATTCCACCACGCTGTGTGTGTGTGTGTCCATAAACATGCTTACATGAGCATGTGTTGGATGTTCAGTAACATGAATTGAATTAAAAGGATAGATTATGCATGCTTTGCACAAAGATAAATGAATTAACAAGGAAGAAATTAAAATGGTTTTTAGTTGTTACATACAGCATATATGTGTAGACTGAGGCTTACATGATTTTTCAGTTTTAGGGCAAACATACACAAATGCGAATGTTTGGCACCTGTAAGGAATACTAGCACTTCAGCTTTAGTTTTGGTTAGCCACAGCAGGTGGCAGTGTGTGCAAAACTAATTTAATGCTCTTAGATTTGAGAGATGCTCAAACTAAACGAAACTTGGAAGTACCAGACAGCACAGAAAATACTGCAGGACAGCAGGAAACTAGCATGTACCTTTGCTGGCAACAACGTGCAGCTTCTGTAGACTCTGTATATTTAGAATGCAAAAGATAGGGAAGCATCTGAAGAATTCTGTCAGAAATTTACATTTAATGAATTTGCAGTAAGTCTTAGCCAACTGGTGCTTCAAAGTCCTCAGTAAAAACGGGAAAAGATATTATCTGCTTGTTTTCCTTCGTTCATCTGTTACCCTGTCTGCTTGCACAACAGAATTGTTGAAAACAAGATGACATAACTTCACAGCAAATGCATATTGATGTGAATTCTGACATGTATGATGAAGTAGGCAAAAGTACCATTAAGTATTGGTATTGTATCTCACCATATCTGTGTAATATAGTCATCATTATCATTGTCTGGAAGAGCAGAAAATAGCTAAATATCATCCCTTATTTTTAGGGGTGAAGGCAATGTGTTGGTGTGAACTGGCAGCCAGGGACATGTTCTGAAGCACAGAGACAGTGTCTAATTGTGTATCCCTACTGGAGATTTAGAACTGCCTTCTGTTTACTGCGGTCCTAAATACCCATGAGCCGCTTGTTGCTTCTGTTGTAGGCACGTGTCAGTTATCTGGTGTCTCCTGTGGTGCTAACCTCTGGGAAGAATATGCTGTATTTCATCATCATTAAAAAAAAAAAAAATAGAACAAGTCATCTGCTGTTTGTGGGACAAATGGCCACAACAGCTATCATTTATTTATCCAGAATGAGGGGATAGCTCTTGCACAGTTTTGTTCAGCCATGAAATTGCCATCCAAAACACAAGTCATTTGTAAGGTTGAATTATTTGAGCAACTAGTTCCACTGCCAGGTGAATGTCACTGCAGAAGTGAGGAACTGATCTGACAGAAGCTGGGGTATGTGGAGGAGAAAATACAGAAACACCAGAGAAACACAGACACCAAAGGAAAATACGCAGAGAAGGAAATCATAGGTGTCATCAGAAAAGTTCCTAAAAATCTGAATTGAGAACTTTTTGGTAAAATTATGGTAGAAAGAGATGCAGTCTACCTCCCGTTTTTTTCTAATTGGTTCTGTGTTCAAAGAAGACAAAATTTATACATTTAATTAATCTTGTTTATTTGCAAAGATGTGTCGGAACCTGTTATTCATTTCTTCACCTTAAAGAAGTACTCACAGGAGACCTACTTTGTTCATGATAAAAAAAATAACAGATTAATAAAAAATCATACGTTTGCTTCCAGACGGTAGATTTGTGTCTGGTGGATGTTTTGCATAGTGTGGGAATCGAATGTTGTTTCTGCATTAGAACAAGATAAGAATTTTCTTAATTTCATGGCCTCTGATGCCATTTGGGTCCTTTATTAAAACTAATAGTTCTTTTCAGGGGTCTTTCTTCCTTATTGGGGTTCTCTGATAGTTTTAATTGCTTATTCTCTAGATAAACCTTCCCCAGCAAGACATACTCAGTATACTGTCTGTCCAGCCATCTGAAATACCTCTAAGCCTTACAAGTAAGAAAAACTACTAATTTTTGGTGCTGGATAGACAGTACCTGAGTAATAGAGAATTTAAGGAGAAGTTAAATAATTAACAATATACATATATGAGCTAGCAACAATTCATGTAAAGCCAGCATGAAAATATATGTTATACTTTGTCATACACATTGCAAGAATATCCTGCATGAGATTGATCGAACCAGAGAACAAGTCATGACATGCCCAAGGAAGTGCCTAAAGAGGCATCAGGAAGGCCTNAGTCGTGACATGCGCAAGGAAGTACCTAAAGAGGCATCGGGAAGGCCTGGCACCGCCCCCCCCCGGTGCTCTTTGTTTAACAGAGGAAGCGTCCTTCAGACAGAATGGAAGAAGCTTTGGAGAAAATCACCGTATCAACACGATGAGAAGAGGACTGAGACATCTTGGAAACAGCAGGATGGCGACCGACTGGCACAAGATAGCACATGAATTAACAAGTGTCAGAATGGAATTAACAAATGTAAACCTGCGATAAGATTGTGAAGCTGGAGTACCCAGCCAATGGGGAAACAGGGGACGGGGTAGACAAGGGAGGGAAACAAGGTACAAAAGCTGTCACACTGCGACCATGGGTCTGCTCCTGTTGGCAGGACGCCCGCCATTGCAATTGCGAATAAAATCTGCTTTTGTCAGAGATACCATCCTGATAAATTATTTGGATATTTTCAACAGTAGCTAAATAGGAATACGATTACAGAGAGAGAAAAGGAAACACCTCATGGAAAAAATGAAATACACAATAATCTTATTTAGAGTAATTTTATGTGAAAGAGTTGTGAGTATTCAGCTGATAATCTCAGGTGCTTGGGTCAGAGTTAACTATTGTAACACCCTGAGGAATCTTTGCCTAGGAAAACTTCTTGACTTTGTTTTCTTTACTGTGAAAAAGATTAGATGAAGGGTGTTTTTCATGTTTCTCCCAATTTATGCTATACATCTGGAATTTGTTCTCCATGGAAAAACCATTTCCTCGTGTATTCTAAGGGCTTCCAAATCCCTTTCACTGTGTAACCCTTCTCCACCTCAGCTGTCTCAAAAATACTCTTAGAAAAGACTTCTGTCATTAAAAGAAGCAGGTTAAATTGTAATCTTCTAATTCTAATTCTTTTTTTTTTTTTTTTTTAGCAAAAATAATTGATACTGGTATACTAAGTAGATTTTGATCTGGCAGTTGTATAATACACGTGGGTAAAACTGCTCTGACGTGGATTTTAGAATTTACAACTGCATCAGATTTGTATTTCTTCCATTTAGTGTGTGCATGAGAGCTGAACCACCTGGTGTTTATGTGTTTTAAAACTGTCAATGCAGACAACCCAATTACTCTTGAATTACGAACAGCAGCTGCTATTGCTTAGTCTGATTTTTAGATAAGCTGCAAAAAATTGTAGTTGTTATAATTCTTTGCATGCTGTACAACAGAACAAGTTGAATTTAATTCCCTGTGTTTAGAAGCATAATCCTTTCTCTTACTGTACACTGTAGGTCCTTTCTTCACGACTAGGACACATCTGTGTTTCCAAGACCTCATGTTTTGCAGTCATGGAGCCTTGTTGTCAGGATCATGGAACAAGTTGCAAAATCTCTCCTGGTCCAGGCACAGCAGAGATCTCAAGGTGTTTTGCTGCAGGAGAAGGGACTCTGATTGATGCTCTGTCCCTGTGCCATAGCACTATGCCCATCACAGAGGGATACTTAATTGCCATCCACAAAAGTGACTGTAGCTAGCCTGGCCATATGTAAAGAGCAACAGTACTTTGAAGTAGCAGAAGTGTCCAAGTGAGTGTAAGAGTAAATTACTCAGTGGCTTCATCCTATGCCAAGACTGTGACTGTCAGGCCTAAAATCACCGAAGTGGTAGAATCTGGCACAAAATAGCAGGTAGCAGCTCTTTTTTTTTCACACAGAGGTAAAACATGTTTTTAATACAAATTTTAATTGAGGGAGCAACAGATGAATGTGAAATGGTACCAAAACAAGGATTCTATATGCCTGGTTCTCCCCTTCATTACCTAGAAGAAAGGCACCAGGGACTGGAGAAATTTAACTGTTAACCAGTAACATTAGTAGCATATTTGACTTCACTCACCCTGAAATTGCTCTTTTTGTAATGGTTAACTGCCCTGTCGTAACTTCACAGCAGGGGGGTAATTTTCCCGTCATAGGAGGTAAGATAAAAAGAAAGAAAAATTCCTGCCGGCACATGTGTTGAAAGCTACTTGAAAAAATGATCATCGCTGGACACTAAACAGTTCCAGGAAGGAAGGCTAAAGCAGTTTTGGTCTCGCAAAAATTAGTGGGGAAAAGGAGATGATGTTAAAAGAATTCAGATTGAATTTAAGGTGTTTTCTGTTTATCTTCCATTGGATTTTACGGTTCCTTGTATCCAAGATGTGGCAAAGGTCTGGGGAGCTGAAGTCTTTGCATTTCATTATGCAGTTTCCTGGACAAAGCAAAGCAGATAACGTTAGAAAGTACAGTGGAAAGTCACGTGTACCTAAGGTGTTTTCAAAAAAAGAAAAATAATCTGTAGTCAAATATTGTTTGATCAACTGAAAGACTCATCTGTTCATTAAGTAAGCCCATGAGATAAATACTTGCTTGATTTTTTATCATTTTCTATAGTAAAAGGAGAGAAAACAATCTACTGTTCTGATAATGCACTATCCAAAATTACTTCCCAAACACTGGATAAGGTGGCAATCATGTTTGGCTGAGAATGAGCAAGGAAAATGCACCGTCAACTGGATCATTTATTTATGATAGTGCACTAAATGGCTTAAAATGGAAATGGCATCAGAATGATGTCATGATCTATTCATCTGTTAAATCTAAGGGAATCATTTTATTCTATTAGAGCTTGGATTTGGTCCATAATGTGTGTATTAGCATATTTATACTACGCTATGCCATATCTACTATGTAGAACTATGGAAAGAATGCATAATTAACCCAATTTGACTTTACATTATATTCTTTGAACCATAAGTGGGTTATTTTACCTTTTGTCTATTGCTTTTCTGTTTTATTCTATTGGTTTACTTTTGTAAAAATAAATAAAATTGTGCCCAAGGATATCTTCGTGATTTTCAGGCTACTCCTTAGTGTTCATGATCTCTTGAATTTGAGCTTGCTTTAGCAGGGCAAGTCAACTCTGAATCTGATTAACCAAAGTTATCCAGAGAGCACTGCAGGTTTGGAGCAGCTCAGTAGAAGTGACGTTAGCTCTTGCAATAGAGCCCTTATTCATGGCCAAGCTTCATTTCTCAATTGCAGCCAGCTTAAGCAGCACAGTGAGACAAAGATACCTGCAGCAAAGATCCACTTTTCAGGTGGGAATTTTTAGTAAGAAGGGAAGTAATAATGGAATAAATGGTGGTAGATACGAGTTTTCAGTGTTTTGCTTGCTTTGTACATGGATCATCCCAGGTAGACAAGTGGTAATCATTAGATACCAATCACGAGCAAAGGAAAAAGTCGGGCACCAAATAAATCTAACTGAAAGAGTGTATAGCACAGTCAGCAATGAAATACCAAAAAGAAGCCACTTGCCTTTTTTACTGGTTTGTTGGGGCTTGCCTTTGTTTTCATACTGACCAACTAAGTGATATTTTTGCGACTTGAAGGCCTAGTAAAATTCAGTTTTATATTTGAGAGGGAAAGAAATGACTCCTTTAACAAGAAATCCCAAGATAAGTTGATGAGATGTGACTGGAGTTTGTTTTTTACTCAACCTGGGCAACCTGATCTAGCTGTGCATGTCCCTGTTCGTTACAGGGGAGCTGGACTAGATGGCCTTTAAAGGTCCCTTCCAACTCTGAGGATTCTGTGATTCAAATGCCAAGGTTACTTGTTTTTTAGAACATAGCAAAGTCTTTCTGGAAAGGAAGTTGAACGTGTCACCATGTAGCTGAGCATGCTTGGCTATCACACGGCCCCTCGCGTTCCGGAGCTACCATTCATCGCAGGTTTGAAGCCCGGCCGGCGCTGCTCGCTTCTGTGGCTGCGGTGAGGAGGCTCGGCGCTTCCGCCGCCGCTGCCCCTGCAGGCAGCCGGCAGTACCCGGCCGTCCCGGCCACCGGGAGGAGGAGGAGGAGGAGGAGGAACGGGACTGCCCTCCTCAGCTTCACATGCGATCGCCTCGGGCCGGTTCCCTCTCCCCCGCTGCCCTGTGTCCTCGCGTCCCTCTCCTCGCCTCTGGGCACGACTTCTCCGCTTTCTCCTTTCCCCGGCCACCGCCCGATGAATAATTCAACAGGGTTGGTGCTCGCTGCGCGCCTGTCCTGCTCGTGGTGGTGGTGATTCTGGGCTCAGTCTGCCCTCACCGACGGGGCTCTCGTCTGGCCGAGCAGGGATGAGAATGGCCGGCGCGGGATGAAGTTTCCAGAGGGAATCGGCGTGACAGAGGCAAGCCGCATTCCGTGATGGCAAAGCCAGAGGACAAAGACCATGGGAGGCCATGGGGATGCTCCCAGCCCTTCACTTTCCTGCCATTTGGGATATGCCTCCGTGCAATGTGTCGCTGCATGGGTGAGTGCCATCTGCACGAACCTCCCTGTGCACCAGTGCGGCAAGATCTGGTTGCCTAGGAGGAGCCGCACCTGGAAAGGCTGAGCAGAGCCTTGCTGGGAGCCCAGAGGAGGCTGTGGTCCCTCCCCGCCGCTGCCGGCTGCCTCCTTTGCCTCTGGGAGGTGGGCCCTGGTGCCAGGCCCTGCCGTGGGCTCCCCCCGGCAGGCAGTTCTCAGAGAGGAGCCGAGTGGTGCTCAGGCAGCAACCTTCCCTTGGACAGACAAGTGCGGGCAGTGCCCCGGGCGGCTTTGGCTACGCAGGAGGACACCGAGCATGACTAACCCCGGCACGAAGGGGTCATTCCTCTCACAGCCGATGGTGAAGAGCGTGCTGGTGTATCGCAATGGGGATCCTTTCTTCCCGGGGCGCCGCATTGTCATCAATGAGAAGAAAGTGTCCAACTTTGAGGTCTTCCTGAAAGAGGTGACTGGCGGGCTGAAGGCACCCTTTGGAGCTGTACGTAACATCTACACGCCCCGGGCTGGGCACCGTGTCCGGCAGCTGGAGGAGCTGCAGAGCGGAGAGCAGTATGTGGCTGGTGGCAGGGAAGCCTTCAAGAAACTGAAGTGAGTGGCTGAAAAGTAACTTAAGATTTATACTGAGCCTGAATATCAGCATTCCAGACCCCTCTCTCCCTCCCCTGCCACCCCTTATTAGGCACTGTACAAAAGCAAACTGAAAGAAGGTCAGGCATTTGTGACAGAAAATACTGCAAAAGAGCTTCAGAGGTGAGCCGTAGAAAACCTACTGTTTTCATCAGTCACACAGTGGCATCTCCCTGACATGGCAATAGAAAAGGAGAAGCAGTCTTTTAACCCTAAGGACATGCTGCATTGGCACAGTGTGATGGATGTGCTTCGCTGAGGGGCAGGTGTCCGTGTTTGTATTCAGTGATAGCAAGGAGGAAGCTCTAGAAAGGAGTGTTGACGGTACTGTGTTGACAGCCTTGCTGGGAATTTAATTACCAACATTTCCTTTCGTGCTTATTTTTAAAAGGTCTGATTCTATCCACATCTACATCTATTCTATTCATATGGGGTAAGCATATAGCCATTTTCTGGCCAGAATAGCTGAGTCTCTGCTGCCATTTAAAAGATGACTGCCTTTTTTTTTTTCCCACTGTTGGGACACCAAGAATTAAGCTGATATTTTATCTGTTTTTGACAGGAAAAATATCATGGGGCAGATCTGGGCTTTTATGTGCACTTTCTGAGTGGAAACACCAGTAGAGGTTCTTAATTCTGGCAAGGAATTTCAGTTTCTCAACTGCCTAATTATATGCTTTGTTCAGTCTTTGCGAGCATTAATCCTACCTACAGCTGACTTTAAAAAAAATCTCGAAGTTAACAGGCCCTTTCTGGGGGTGGTTGGGAATTCCTAAGATAAACTACCTGCTTCACAGACCCTTGCTTGTCTTGATCAGGTACTGTTGAAGAATCTACCTTTTTCAGGAGAGCTCAGCATGTTTCAGAATGAAGCTCTGTGTTTAATGAACAGGGTTTCTATCAGCACACTTACTGTTTTTGTCACCATCTGCTTCAAGAGATTTATTGATGTTTCTTGTGCTTCAGTGGCAAAGCAAGATAGGAAAATGTATGACAGGGCAAGTAGAAGTCCCTTTTCCATGTCAAATGCAGTGCTCTATGCTCAAGAAAGAGCTACCTACCTTGTCTTTTGGTATTAAATTCTGTGGTCCTGTGAGTGGCTTAAAGTTTTTGGTTGTCAGCACATCTTATTTCACCTTCCTAAATGTGTTGTGTGTCCTAGAGGCTAAAAGTAAGTGTTTTCTTCAGTATGTGCCATGCAGAGAATTGGGTGTCTCAGATTTATTTTTGATGGGAATAGGCATTTATTTTTATTATCTCATTTTTCATGATCAGAGTTTTGTGGTGAGTTTTCAGACTTTTGTGGTTCCAACATGTGACAGGATACCTGAATATTTAAGGTCAACAAAGAGAATACTTTCTGAAAAGGTAACCTAAAACACTCAGTAAAAGCAAGCTGTGCTGTATATATATATTCCTTGAGAGTATGCTGTGCTTCCTGTGGGAAGGATGGTCTAGATGATTTTGAGATCTTTTCCATTTCCATGTTCACTATCGATATGCATTTATACAGCACTGTAAAAGTAGGCAATGCTTTTAGAAGCATTATTTAAGATAGTCTGGGGGTGTCTGGTCCTTAACTAGATTGTAGACAGAAGGGTAATTAGGGGGACTTCTTAGCCAGGCAGGTCAGAGGAGAGGGGAGTCAATTGGAAGGGATGATGTTCTGGAAGAAACTGAGAGAATTCGAGAACAGAGTCTGTTTGCGTTTATCTCATGGGCAAAGATAAAGCAGTTGCAGCTGTGGGAGACCAAAACTTCTGTCGTAAGGGATATGATTCTGGTCTTACAGCAGCAAGAAGTATGTACATTTTTAACAGTTCTTTTCCCCTTTGCAGTGATGCTTGTTGGCTTAATTCATTGTTACCATGGACTAACCAGAGCTGAACTTTGAAATAAAGACTTGTGGCACCCTTGTGTGAGAGCGTAATGAAAAGGGGAAAATATCCAAGGAAAGCAGGAGCTGAAAGTGTCAGCATTCAGCTTCAGGTGGTGCACTTGTTACTTCACAGATGCCTAATAACGTGATCCAAATCTTTCTTCCCCATCTTCACTGATAAGCTTAACGGCTTTCACCTTTAGCACATGAACTTCTGCCATTCTAAGCCCAAAATTTTAACATCTTGAGATATATTATTCTGGGGTGTCTCATTCTACAGCAGTGACAACACTGAGAACTAGAAACAGCCTGAGGTCCTGCAGCTACTGGGAGCTGCATTCATGAGAAGGCCAGCTCATGAAGCTTTTGTAGTGCTGGCAATGGACTGGAGCTGATGCAGTCTGGGTATCTGGATAGCTGCCTGTTCAGCCAGTTTAAGGGTTACTCATGCTTGAAGGCTTATTTAATTTCTTTTGTTTGGAAAAGCAACATATAGGTAGTCTACCACTGTGTGTTTTAATTGATGTTTTTCTGTTAATGCAGAGTTTTTGTGGGAATACTCTAGTGGAGCGCAGTGATGTTCAAATGTTTGTGGCTTTGTATTTTTTTTTGTCCTTGGATTTAATTTATTCATAAAATAATTGTGAAGATGCACTTATTACATCATGATAAACCAGGTATAATGTTTTCAGATGTGTCTGAGACCAGCTGAAACTCAAGTCATGTAGATCCTTTTCATATTAGCCAATGCACTGATTAAATTTGAGTATGGAGAGAGGCTTTAAGTATATCAGAAGCTTACTGTGAGAAACTAGGAGGCAAGATGGTAACCTAGAAAACTCTGCTAAACTAATATTGTGCTGGTATTTATTGATCCACCTCACAGTATTCCATGAGCTCCTTTCCAACAAGTAGGTTACTGATGGTCTGTACCAAGCACCAGTGATTGACTAGAAGTTAGATGGTTAGTTCTCCCTTACCTTTGGTATTCACCCAGAGGGCTAGCTTGTAGATTTATATTAACACTCCTTCATTAAAATTTGGAATTAGTTACTATTTATGTTACTCTGAGGCATGGTGCATTTTAAGAGCTTTGGTGTTAAAAAGTATAAGATATTTGTATTCTGTAAGTTAGATGCTTCTGTAAGTAATCAATACTGATTTTCTTCCACAGCTATTTGGACATAGGAGAAACAAAGAAAAAACCTGCTGAAGTCAATAATGAGGTAGGTTGTATTTCAGAAGTAAGTCTGCAATTAGTATTAGTGACATGTCTGAATTTTTAATATATATTTATTATGTTCAGAAAGAATACAATTATCCAGCATTCTGAACATAATATTTCAGTGATAATTACTCTGATTGCTCTGAACACTATGAACTGAACTGTCAGTCTTCCATTTAGCTTTCTGAATTGCCATACACACTCCTAAACTATCGGGAAAGGAAACTGCATGGTGACGTTACTGGTCTTAAATCTTTTTTTTTCATTCAGAAACAGGCTATAGTATTGTGAACTTCAGGAATTTTGGACAAGGAAATTTTCTTCAATCTTCAATCACTTTTTTGATTGAAAAAATCACACTTAGTTGAAACGCTTTTTCCAGTCACTGCCAGTGACAACTGCGAACTTCTAACTAGTTCTAGTCCAGTATCTTCCAAATTCATCTGTTTCTTTTGAACATAGCTACGCTATTAACTAAGGAAACAACTGCAGGCTTCCAAGAACTTAACATGTGGGTTTTTGAGACATGTGGCTCTGTATTATGTATTTTACTTTTTAATTCTGTATATAGATAGCAATGATTCACAAGCAACATTTGAATTTCAGCTTTTGCCTGACAGGAATAGCTCACAAATGTTTCCATCTCCTCTGTCTTGTGCTCTCATGCCAAGTTTCTAGCAATTTAATGATTTGTGTAGCAGGTGTCTTGAGACGCCTTGTGCTAGAAGACCTTCAGAAAAGAAGGTGTATTGCCATAATGACATTTGCTGCGATATTCTGACACATCTTACTCAGAGGCTGTGAAATATGACGCGTGCATTTTATAAATTATCATATCTTTGTAAGCCATCTTTGCTTGTAATTTTCAGGTCAGAGATTTGATTTACAAGAATCATATACATTTGCTCTTAGCTGGATTTTTTTATTCCCCAGTTTGTTTATGTAGGCAATTAACCAGAACAGTGTAGGGAGGTCTCTTGCTTTTGTGTCATTATTTGTGTCTCCCTGTTAAATTATTTAACAAAGAATATAGAACAATTAAAAAAAAACAAGGAAAAAATAATTAAACACTGATGAGTCAGCAAGGTATGTATACATCTCAGTTGCTGAGCTGTATACAAATATAAGTAACATATCCACATCTGCTCTAAGCTTTCTAGTATCTTTTGTCCGTAAATTCCATTTTTCACATACACCATTTTCTTATTTTAGTCCTGAGTTTCTTTTGATCAACCTTTATGAATCTTTCTGAAACTATTTACTTGTTGCAAGGCAGATAGAGAGAATCAAATAATTAATCTCACCTTTAGTTGTGATCTTTGTAATAGATCATATTTTTTTTTTTCAGAGAGAAAAGGTGTTTACAACAACAGGATTAAACTCATCTGAACCTTTAACACACAAAAATATTTCTGGACATAAAAACAAAAATCAAAAAAACCGGCCAACCAACCCTTGGATTTATGACCAGGCCTTGCTGATTTTCTTCTCAACACCTGCACATGTGGGCAGTACCATACTTTCTGTAAAACATTGTCTAGCTGAAAATGATTCTTACACGTCGAGGATGAAAAGATAACTTGAGAAAATTGCTTTTGATTGTCTCTGACAATATGGTGGATTACGTTCACTATTTTGTGCAAGTCCCATTAATAGAGTGCTCTGTGACCGACTCCAAATGTCCCTTGGTGAGAAGGCAGTTGTCTTCACAGAAGCCCCTTAACCAAGTTCTGATACTAGCAGTTATCAGGACTACCACAGGACTGCAATATTAAGGCTCATTTTAAAGCTGATAAATTTGCTGCAAATCCTTAAAAGATTCTGAATTTAACAAATTCTAAACACTTGGAGAAATACTTGCAGAAGTTGTTTCCTTTATTTACAGTTGCATGTTTGATAAGGGAGGCTTCTTTTACTTCTTCCATATTCAGAGCTCACTGTGTATCATCTGAGCACTTTCAGCCGTCTCAGGGCTTTGAAGAAAACTAGTATAAACCATCTGTTATATCAAGTCTCTTTCCTCCTGCTTGGCTCAGTTTACAGTCTCCATGGCCTCTGTGGAGAGTTTAACTCTCCATGTTAAGTTTAACTTTATGTTATTGATTGATTTGAGGAGTCCTAAAAATGAAATGAAACCTGGTAATGTTCTACAGATTTTTATCTGGACTTATGAATAACACCATTATTTTCAGGCCCTAATTATTTAATTCTAGAAATGAACTTTCGGGGGCTAGTAACAGAAGTTTTAATGTCTAAAAATATTTATGCTAAAATGATTTGAGAAAGCAAGTTCTATTTGCACTTAAAAAAAAAAAAAAATCACGTTTTTCCATGGAGCCTCATAGGAATCTTTGATATAGCCCACAACAATGTTTTGCTTTCAAAAGACATTATTTTTGATTGAATTTCAAAAATAAAATCTGCCTGTTTTTTTTTTCTTTAGGAAAAAAAAAAACCAATATGTAAATTACAATAAAAATTTGTGGCCTGTGAGAACAGCAAAGTGTAGCTTTCAAAATGTGAATTGTTTCAATGAATTCAGTAGGAAGGACTGCTTTGAAAGTAATGCATGCATGGAGAAATTTGTGGTCAGGTCTGAGCTGTAGTGTTCTGGTGGGCTAAGAGAGTGGGGCAGCAGGAAAGTTTGGTGATGGCCTCAGAGGTAACTCCAGGCTAAAATCAGGGTGTGTTTTCAGACTCATCTTTGCCAGGACAATTCCTGTTCTGTTTGTCCTGGTGCAGAAATATTAAACCACACTCCTTCATCATCTCCACCTCTTATTTTGCCTCTTTCTTTTTTTCCTCCCAAAACATTTTTAGAACATAGTAGAATGTATCAGGGCTCTTGCATTAGTGCTCTGGACCATGGGACATTCACATGATCTCAGTAATAATGCTGTTACTGTGAGACTTGAGACTGCAATGACTATTCTTAAAGCCTGCTCTTGGGGATCGCCTCCCACCCTTCTCACCTGGCACCTGTTCATGTCCCACAAGATCCTGGTCTTCCTCTGAACATGACCTCAAGGGTGTGCAATCACAGAAATAAATGGCTTTGTTCTGTGTTATTCCTGAATGCTGATGGTGCGTCCAGAATTGAGGCAGGAGCTTTGTTGGTGTTGTTGCCCACAGGAGGAGATGGTCTTGAAGCTATTAGCACTGTTTTTTTTAATACAATCTAAACATATAAAGGACAGATGTCAAGATGATGGGGCCAGACTTCTTTCAGTAACACTCAGAGACAGGGCAAGGGGCAATGGGCACAAACTGGAACACAGAAAGTTCCATCTGAACATGAGAAAGAAAGAACTTACTTTGAGAATGACAGAACACTGGAACAAGCTGCCCAGAGAGATTGATGAGTCTCCCCTGGAGATATTCAGAACCTGTCTCAACACTTTCCTGTGCAGACTACTCTAGGGAACCTGCTTTAGCAGGGAGATTGGACTAGATGATCTCCAGAGGCCCCTTTTTACTCCTACAATTCTGTGATTCTGTGGCTTTCTCTATACCAGATTTTAGAAGTACGTCGACCTTGGCCTGCTGCTTATAACAGTCAGATTTCTGTACCTACATAGTGCTGTTTATCAAGGATTTGGAAGATGAAAAAAAGATGGCAGAGAAACAGCGTTTGGAAAATTCATGGTCAGTGGTTAAGGATGGTATCATTATTATCATTAGCTATCATTAGCATCCTATTATCATTAAGCTGAGTGGTGCAGTTGACACAACGGAAGGAAGGGATGCCATTCAGAGGGATGTCAACAGACTTTAAAGGTGGGCCCGGGTGAATCTAATGAGGTTAACACAGCAAAGTGCAAGGTTTTGCACTTGGGCCAGAGGAATCCCAGGCATGTATACAGACTAGGAGGAGCAATCCCTGAGAGTAGCCCTGCAGAGAAGGACCTGGGGGTCCTGGTGGATGAAAAACTGAACATGAGCCAGCAGTGTGTGCTCTTGCAGCTCAGAAAGCAAGTGGTATCCTGGGCTCCATCAGAAGAGAGGTGGCCAGCAGGGAGAGGGAAATGTTGTCCCTCTCTACTCTGCCCTTGTGAGGCCCCATCTGGAGTACTGCATCCAGGTCTGGGGTCCCCAATACAAGAAAGACAGGGAGCTGTTGGAGAGGGTCCAGAGGAGGACCACAAAAATGATCAGAGAGCTGGAGCACCCCTCCCACAAAAACAGGCTGAGGGAGCTGGGCTTGTTCAGGCTGGAGAAGAGAAGGCTGTAGGGTGACTTCATTGCAGCCTTCTAGTACCTGAAAGAAACCTACAGATAGGAGGGAAGTCAACGCTTTACAAGGGTAGGTAATAGGAGGACAAGGCAAAATGGTTTTGAGTTGAAGGAGGGAAGCTTTAGGTTGGATATCAGGGGGAAGGTGAATTGCCTTCACCTGTGCTTCCAGGGCTGACTGGGTCTTTTTTTCCAGGTGCTTGATCAGTGGTTCAGGCTGTGACTCAACAGTTCCCATACAGACCTACATTCTAAAAGAAAAATAGATGAAAAATACAACACATTAATTTCTTCCTAAACTGTTCTCTCACTTTTCTCAGGAAGTGACAGAACATAGTAAGTACTCTGTCAGAAATAGGCTCTTCTACAAAAATCTGTAACTATGAGTCTGAGCTTCCAAGGAAGGTGCTCCTCAGGAAACAAACAAACAAACAGATTAAGTAGTCTTCTCTACCTTAAGGATTCCCTCACTTTATTTAAAAAAATCCTTTAGTGTCCTTTCTCATAAGGTGGCATAGTGGAAATGCTAAGTCAAGTCCTGAAGCAGTGATTGAGCACTTGGTGGGAAGGCAGGGCCAACCCAGGGGAGCTCAGGTGCATGCAGTGCATCTGAGTAACTGGAAGGGGTGGAACCAGGATCCACACCTTCCCAGACCTCATTTAAGAGTTGGCAGTGGAGATCCCTTCCTACTTGAGGCATTCTAAAGGTAAGCAGCTTTTTTTTCCCTGTGTGTCTGTAGCTGCTGTGTTTGAGCTTGTTCTCATTTGCTGTAGCTAAGGACTTTGCCACCCTGTTATTATTGCTGTACTTTGCATCATGTTATAGCATTGCAGGTAGTGAGCTTTAACATTTGGGAATGTTCATCCTGACCCAAGCTTAAGATTTTATATGAAATATTCCTCAGCTATGCATCTGTCCTTCACTTCTTTGGCAGCTGAGCTTCATGTTTTGAAAGAGAGATTTGTTTTGTAGTGAAGGTGATCTGCAAGTATAAATACATTTTAAATGGTGTGCTTGAGGAATCTAGCAAACCTCTAGAGGAAGTATGGCCAACATAGTTACCATTTGTTTATTGTAAGCTTAATTGTTTGCTAAAAAGTATTGAAAGCTATTTTCCAATTATAATGTGTGGAGTGTAGACACGTAATTTTTTTGACGCACTCTGGTCTAGATGGTCCCCCTGTGCACTAGGAAAGATTAATTTTACTTGTCATTGGGTCTGGTTTGTGGGTAAGCTGCTGAAGAATGAATGGGGCTTTTGGATTTTTGCAGATTCTAGGAGTAATTATTTAAGTTTTAAGTTCTCTGTTTGAGACAACTGTGAGTTCAAGGAATGGAACAATATAAGTATCTAAAATCATAAAATTATAAATGTCCAAATTGCAGGAGTCAAGTGGATAGGGCCAGACTCTTTTCAGTAATGTGCAGCCACACAGCAAGGGGCAATGGGCAAAAACTGCAGCACTGGAAGTTCCATACAAACACATAGAAAAACTTCTTCACTGTATGAGGGTGACGGAGCACTGGAACAGGCTTACTGGAGAGGTTGTGGAGTCTCCTCTGGAGATATTCAATACCCATTTGGATGCTTTCCTTTGCGACCTGCGACTTGCTTTAGCAGGAGGGTTGGGCTTGATGATCTCTGAGGTCCCTTCCACCCCTATGACTCTGATTCTGTGAGCAGAATTACTGCTGTGTGATACCGAAACAATCTATACTCACAGGAGTAAGCGTGTTGTTTGTGGTGGTTGTTGTGAAACAAACACAAACTGCAGTACCCAAAATTACTGTACACAGAATATTCATATGTCTGAGAAGAAATTGTGTGTGAAAGTCCACTTCCTAGTTCTATGCCACTATAAAATGACTGAACCATTTTGTAAGTCTACATCAGAACAGCTTGATTGTTTTTACTGCTATTAGAAGTCTGAGTAAGGAACTTCCAGTTTTGCTGAGGCCAAATGTAATTAAGAGCTACACTGTGGGTGCAGTATGGGAACAATTAAAAAAAAAATATGAAAAGGTAATAAAAAAGGTGATACACATCTTTAATATCCTGAGCAATACCTTTAATAGTTAAGGTTTCTATTACACTGTTTGGCATTTAGTATCCTGGTAACATAATTAGGAAAACTAGGCATACAAAACAGATGCTCTGCTTGAGTTTTTATAATCTAATACCAGGAGGATTTGGAGAAGATGATTTGACTAGATATCCAGTTGAAACTTTTTTCTTTTTTAGTCTATTTTTTTCCCCTAATTGCCCTGTAAAAATTACTTTTTGCATAGTTCAGTATACCTGAATTGTATAATTCTGAGTATTTTAATTAAGGACTTCTTACAGATGGGTTTTAGTATATTTTGGAGCAAGAGAGACTTGTAGAGGCCTTGGGTCGCATCACTGGAGATTTCATGGTCTGTATTGTATTTGATATGAAACTCAGAAGTTAGTCATTTCCTCAGTTAAGATGACTGCCTTGTTCTGTAGGGTGACTGTCCTTTTTTTTTGTGATGAGGATGGGAGGAAGGAAAGAGATATCAGTACTGAAGCTTTCAGTGAGACACGTAGGTCTCATTAAAAACATGTTGCTGCATGTTAAATTTTCCTACTGAAAGCATTAACAACTGTTAACTCAGATTAAAAATGAGGAAAAACATGATCTTTTTATAGTTGATTTTATTTTTCAGCTGTCAGTGTTCACAGGTTCAGGCTCTTCTGATCAGCCATGAAGATTAGAGGCTTCTTTTTGGTTTAATCATGTAATGAATTTAGGGAAAATACTCAAGCTCTGAGATGTAAAAATGGTGAGAATTGATAGTGTTATGTCAGTGACATACATCAACATCACAATTTGCTTTGCTTGGATAACATCTGCATTATTTATCCTGTTGTTGTGTATGTGCTATGCATTATAGGTGCAGCATCATGCAACTTAGAAGAAAATGAATTATTCTTTGGATCTAAAAGCAACACGGATGTGATATATTTTGGAACTCTGCATAGGCAAAATGCCTAAATGCCTGGGCAGATAAGGCCATGCTATTCTCTGATTTAGGACAACTGAAGATATGGCTCATAATCAAATGCCCCTGAACTATTACTTATCTTGAATGAAACATTTTTGTTTTCAGGATTTAGCTAGATGAAGCAAAACATCCCCTAGATACATGGGGCATATATGCTCCAGTTCACTTATCATGGGTGAAAAGGAGGGTGATTTACCTTGGAGGTAAACGTAATGACCCCAGCTATTGTTTTTGGAAGAGAGGGGCTTTAAACACTTTGGGAACTCTGTAGGAGCCTTGTGATCAAGAAGACTCACTGATTCTGTATGTGCTTGTTCTTCCTGACATAGCTCATTTCCGATTCATCTGTGCTTTGTGTAGACTAAGAAGTTTGTGTACAGCTGTAATGTTGTGATCTATTTTATATAAACCTGGAAATCCAGCCAGTTAATAGGAGTTTGAATATTTGTATTTGTACCAGTGGAAAGGTCATTAGTCTCTTGCTCAAGGCTGTTTTTACTATCCAGTGTACCATCTAGTAATGCAACCTGGCCAGGGCAAAGTAAATTATCTAGGTTTATTACCATGTAGGATAACTGAAACATTTTTGTACTGACAAAACTCCTCTGTGAATTTGACTCTTCATCTTAAGACAAAATGTATAAAAATGCCTGTTTGTGAAGTCACATTCCTATGAAGTAGGTATGATATTTCCTATGTTGTAATAACCTTAGAAAAAGTAACTTTTATCTTTCTAATTTGCTTTAGATCACTCAACCTTGAACATTCCTTTGTTTCACATCACAGGATGGTGATTGTATGTATAAATGGGGTTTTAGTTCTCTTGACCCCTGTTCTACCTTAAGGGAATGCAAATATTTGTTCTCATTTTTTTTCCTGTGCACATTGATTAACAAACAGGCAATTGTAACAAACTGGTAAAGTCATGGCTCGCTGCATGAGCTGATAAATTTGGTATGTGACATTGTGTTGAAATATTGAAACTTCAAAAGGTTGTTTATAAAGTGACATTACTAATAAGTGAAATGTTAGAAGTGCCCAAGATTATATTAATAAACCAATGAGAAAAGCAAACTCTTAAACTGGTATAAACCAAACTGACATGGAGCGCCTGGTTCAGAGAGGTTATTTTGTTTGGTTGATGTCTTTCTGCCACCCAGCATGGCATAATAAATTCTGTAAAGCCGTAAATCCTGTGGTTGCTCAGGTTGACCCATTGGACAGGGCTCTCTCCTGATAAGAAAAGGAAATAAATCAGTTAGTGACACCATTTCTTGCCCAAGCCTTCATGGCAGCCTGTGAAATTGCTACCAGACAATTATCTGAATTTAGCTTGTCTCAACACTATAATGTACACTGGAGGGGAAAAGTCAAGCTAAGAATGGCCCATTTCTATTTTAAACTATTCTCCAGTGCTTAAATATCACTTTGTTTTTAGAAATTAATTATGCAACATGGTAAGTTTAGAGGACAATTAAAATACTATTTAGTGAGCAGTATACTTCTCTGACATAGGATTGATTCTCTGAAGTGTCACACCCTTCTTAAGTCCTGAGTATCCAACAGAAATGTTGAGTAGTTTAAGTCAACCTACTTTCCGTTCTGTTTGAATAGAATATGTGAAAAGCATAACATAGCATTTGTAGAAGAAAAATCTTTTCACACAGGGATAAACAATAGTTTTACACGAGCCAAAAGGAAGAGATAACATTTTGCTGCATCTCCACTTCAGCGATTATTTTTTCTTTTTACTGGTTATGTATGAAGAAATGGAAAAAACATTCTTTTTAAAGTTAGTATTTCAAACCAATGTGTGGGATGATCAGAGACCTTACCTGAATAGCTGTTTTCAATTACAGCACTTTTCCTGTGGTGCTGTACATCTAATCATGTCTTCTCAGTATAGCATTTCTTTGAGTTAAAAGCATTGAATAGCAAGTATTCTCAAACTTTTACTGAGTGCCAAGCCCATCTACAATATTTGAAAGAGTAACATTTCAGTTGATCTTCAGTCTTTCAGTGTCAGCTGAACGTAAGCATAATTGAAATTTTTGTATGAAAACTGTTAAGTTGATGTGTAAATATGTATGCACAAAAAATACGTTTACATATATCTGCAGATGCAGCTTATTCAGAATGGTTTCCATAGAACAACTGTTTTTAATGTAAGTATTTATGACAGTATGCCTGAGTGTATAGTTTGGCTGCTGATTGTTTTGTTTTCCTTTTTTTTTGCCAGCAGTCAACAGTGGAGGATGTAAGTACCTGAAGTAGATTACCTGATGTCTTGTGTGTGTTTGCAACTGTGTTGTATGTGCTTGTTAAATTTTGTGAATATTCAGCATATTTTATAACAGTAAATGTTATATAAAATGTTGTTATAAAGCAACTGTACTTTGTTTTATTTTTTAACATTGCGTCAGTTAAATGCTTAGCTGCATATTGGCTGTGTATTTTCAAAGGAGTGTTAAGAGGCACTCAGCTGCAGCTAATGTTCAGCAACACAAACTCAACCACAGTGAACTATGCCTGAAGATGTATGCTTAGCTCTAAGCGATACTCTGTAGAAGGTATTCTGAAATTCAAGTGTTTAGAGATCTTAGCTCCTAGAACCTAGCTGATGTTGAGTTTGGTTGTTTTGCTTTTCCTGGGCTCTGCCAGGTGCTTCACAAAATTAATGAGCAGGTAGTAACTCTTCTCTGAATCAAGAAAGATCCAGAGGGCTCTTGTTGTAAGGGGCATTATGAGAAAGAACAAATTCATGATAGAATAGGAGGGTAAAAATTCGGGTGGTTTTCTGAGTCAGAGATACCATGGTGCATTTCCAACTGTATGTGGCTCTTGTTGCCTTGCAAATTCTCATTTGATTAGTTTTATCTTGCTTGCTCT
This sequence comes from Numida meleagris, assembly GCF_002078875.1. Lineage (NCBI taxonomy): Eukaryota > Metazoa > Chordata > Aves > Galliformes > Numididae > Numida > Numida meleagris. Next base: position 55,719,426 of record NC_034410.1, read on the forward strand.
GCTTCACTTCCCTCTAAGTTTCAACTAATATGATACTTTCTTCTTCCTGTTATGAATGTTTTATGTTACTGCTGTGTGTTGCGTAGTACCACTGAGAAGTATCTCCTTGCAAATTATGAAACAAGCATTTGGCAGTAGGATGTGGAAACTGCTTCTTGGATGGGCACTTTAAACCCCTCTGAAAATGTACAAAACTTGAAGAGAAAATCATAATGTGGCTAGAACATTGATTATTGTAAATATTCTCACAGTTGCTGATGCAAATGTGGAAGAAAACGATTTAGGGGTCCAGTGATGTTGATCAGTTAATGTAAGTACAAACTTTCACCCAAGACCACATCTTTGTTAATGTGTAACTCTGCAGTGCCAGAGGGGTCAGGCAATTCCAGACAGTGCAATGTTGTGGTACCTCCTACATGAGAAATGACAGCAGTCTCATGTATTCTTTAATTAAATCCCCAATCAAGTCCTCCACTAGATTGAGTTTGCATGACTATATACTTCAAAGGAACTGCACTGATTTATAGTAGCTGAGCACTTGGTATTTTATTGATGTCTGCCACTGCATATTTAAATGTTGTGGCTTGCTTTAGAAATTAAAGATCTTTTCATACCTCTAAGTAGTTTAACATTGGTCATAGAAGTTGTTCTAAACAATATGAGATAGTAACTTGAAGACTGTGTTGGCCAAAAAAAAAAAAAAACAGGAGCATGACTTCTTATTTAGAAGAATGGTGGATAGGGTGTTTTTTAGCCGGCTGCTGGAGCAGATCAGGTATAAGATATGCCTTCAAGAAGCTAGGAGTCCTGAAGAAATTAGTTATCCCTCCTCTTCCTGATATGCAGCACTAGCCTGAACACACGTTTAAGAGAATATGAGGGCCCCAAGAAAAGATGCAGTGTGCTTATCCTCACTAGTCACACTGGGTGTGGCAAAGGACTCTTTGGAGAGCTTGTACCAATTTGGTCCAGCACCTGCTTAATTTAATTTTAACTTAATCAGAGCTACTCTGATCCAAACTCCCAGAAACTGTGGTGTCATCTATGCGTTGAGCCAAGAACCTGTCTGGTGTTTTAAGCACATCAACATTATCACAGTCATCTTAGCATTTCTATGCTGATTTTTATGGTCTTACATTAGCAAATGTAATATTGCGTTAGCATATTATTTCCACCTTTTAATACAAGAGACAAATTTTGATTTAAACAGGTTTAGCGGAATCATACAAGTTTGTATTTTGTTCTGGTTTAGACTATGTTTAGAAAAATATTAAGTGTCTGCCCAAACTGGCCCTATCTTACAGTTCCCTGCAGTTTCCTTCTTTAAGAACAGGGCTGTTTTTTACACCTCAGAAGGATGCTAGAAATATTAATGACTCTTTGAGAGAGCAATTTAAAAGACAGACTTGCAAGCTGATACCACAGTATCTATTATTGGCAGAAATACAATCCTTTGAATCATAAATGAGCCTTTAACATCTGTCAGGTTGGTTGTTTTCTCAGGGGCCCAGTGATTAGGCTGAGTGCAATAACATGATGGTCTTCTGAGGAGGCTACCTCAAAATTAGTGGTTTCATCAGCTTGTAGGAACAAGTAAATAATTGAGCACACCTGGGACTCTCCTGAAGTGCTTCTGTGTTTAGTGAATGTGTTCTAACTAGTTCTAGTAAAATGTGGATCATAGAAACCTGAGTGTTGCATTGCAGACAGGATCAAAGTGTGGTTTTATGGCCTCTTCTGAGTTTAGAGTCTATCTTTCTTTCTGTCTGTCTTTGTGTCTTTCCATCTATCTGTCGCTGTCTTTCTTTTTAAATTTGAAAGTGTGTTTATTAACTCCAAAAGAAATCTTACCTAGTCAATATTGCATAACTTCCAATTCAACATAGCTGCATTAATGTTGAGCAGCCTGATTGATGTCAGTGCAATACCTTTTCAGTACAGGGAATAATGTTAGAAATATCCATGCTTTATTCTGCAGTTCAATTATCTTGAGTCACATCTCTAAAATGAGAATAGTATTCAGCAACTTTTCTAAATCACCAATGGTTTTGGATGTGAAGACCTATACACAAGTAAAAAAAAAAAAGAAATACTTATTACATTATAACAGACTTAGAGGTATCTTCCTATTTTAATAAATACTTTAATTTCTATTTCCTGAGCCATGGTTATCAATAGTGACAACTACGAAAGCAAGAACAGCATTTGGAAATGTTTCCTCATGTGCCTTGGAACATTGACTGAGAAATCACCAAAGATGCCCAAGATCTCAAGATGCTGTTTCCAGTGAGAGATCAGAATTATGCTGTGTCATGCTGCACTGTGTTGTGCTGTGGTTGTCATTCAAAAAGTCTATGAACCTGCAACATGAACTCTGTAAAAAGTGAAGCTGGGGTGGAATAAAAGGCACGTTTAAAAACAGTAATTTCTTTCTCCAGGTTCCCTGCTCTTCTTGTTGGTGATCAGCGAAAGCTCTACTCCATTATGAAGACTGAGTGATTTCTATTTCTCTTTATCCTTGCAGGTCAAGCCAGTTACTCACAGTAGAATCACTGTGTCAGCACGGTTTCGAAAACCCCTCCAGGAGCCCTACACGATTTTGTAAGTTCAGTTTTCAGTTAGCGAGATACTTTTTCCTTTCTTAACTTCAGATGATTTTTGCTCTGAATGGTCCTTCAAATTATATTACTTTGCTTTATTTCAGCCTGATTGCTAATGGAGACCTTATTAGCCCAATAGTGCGACTCCTTATTCCCAGGAAAACATTGAATCACTGGGACCACATTCTTGAAATGGTTACAGCAAAAGTTTCCCTCAGAAGTGGAGCTGTTCACAGGTATCAGAAAGTTGAATATTTGTGAGATATATCTGAACACAGCAACTGTATCTTTAAAACTGTGGAAGTAGATAATGGATCATGCCTGCTTTGTGGGAATTACCTCTGTAAGAAAATCATCTTTAGAGGTCCATTCCAACCCAAACCATTCTATGATTCTAGGAACCTGGAAATACGTTTACTCACGTCAGTTTCTTGTTTCATTTCAACTGCTATTTAAAAAGAAGGAAAACACTAAAACTCAGTATTTTTTCAACTTATTCCTTGTCTAAATGTTTAACAGGTATGTAATACAATAATAATCCAACGTATTTAACATAATGAAATTACATGCTAAAATGAAATAAATGACCTTTGTAAGGTCAGTCAAAATGTGTGGAATGTCAATAATGGATGCAGTCCTTTTTACCTTTAATTTTGATAGTTCTTTAAACTCACTGGGGCAAACAATTTGAAGGAAAATGTTTTCTATCCTTTGGTTTTTGAAGACTGATTTTCTGACAAAGGTATGCTATTTACTCAGTCAGCTCAGCCTCCTGGTAGGAGTCAGGACTTCCCAGTGTTTTCCCCTGCTCTAGTTGTTGCGGTATCCTTGCAGTACCCTGCAGATAGATTTCAATCCCCTCAAGGCCTTGAAATGTAAAACAAGTTCTCTAAAATAAGATCTAATTGTTGCTTGAGGTTTTAGAGCAAAAAGATTTGTGGTCTCCATGATAAACTGTACTGAGTAAGCAGGCTGTCAAGGTGTGTACTGGCAAATGACTGACATTCCAGTGTTACCCCATGCAGAGCAAGTTACAGAAATCCATTCTTTAGATAGGAAAGGGTTGGAAAATCACTCTTCATAGCTTACACAATCTCTTAGGCTAAGCTTGCAAAAATCTTTCTGAGATCAGTGAAAATACAATAATCTCTCTGTTTCTGTGATTACTTTCCCAGAGATGATACAGTCCGTAAAAGATAAAGATAAAATGCTGTCTGAGTATTAGCTCTCATCTGTTCTTCCACTCACTCCTGCATATCTCTTGTTTGTTACCTGGATTCTTACATCTGTTACTTCTGTCAAAGTAAATCTAAATTTGTTTTGCAGCTTTCTGGATCTGATTCTCAGCTACCATAGTCCTGAAGTGAACATAGTAAAGGCTGTAGACAAAATCATTTTTTTACGCTTATAGATTGTTTAAGGATTTAAAAATCTGTTATCTTTTAGGAAGTAACAAGAATAAAGCTCCTTGGTGAATCTGAATGATGTATATGAAAGCATATATAGCTATGTACATGGTTAGAATTGCTTTTGTTAAATTCTGTTCAGTATTCTGTTTTAATCTTTTAAAAACAAGGTAATGTACATAACATTTTGAATTATTTAATGTTTTCCATTTTCTGGCGTCCTTTAATCAGTTTTATTTGCTTAAAATGCTAAGAATACGTATTAAATATACTGGTAAAGTGATTGTTTTTCTTTAAGTTATACATTAATTGCTGGGGTTACTGAAACTATCTTACTGTTAGGAGAGGTCCTGTAAGACCACTGACTCTTGGAAGGCGAGGTGGAGTTACAAGAACCTGCATTATGTATATAGCAGTTTTTCTTCATGTCATTAAATGACATCCAAAGCTGCCAAGCCTTTTATAGTTTCACATGTGGCTTTTAAAAACAATTATTGATCATCTTCATCAGAATAGAGATATAAGTAAGAAATATGAGAGAGAAGACAATGAGGAAGTAGTCTTTCTCCTTGCCAGATTGTGCTCAGGGACAGGGTACAGCAACCTGATGAGCAGGTGTCTGAAGGGCACCTAGGTATTTGAGAATAATGGTTCCTCAAGCTGCTGTCCAATTCATCAGTCTGTGCTTGCTTTGTTTTCGCTGCCAATTTTTTGTTGGGATTAAGGAGGGAAAATGGAAGTCCACCATGAACCTACAGGACAAGATTTTGATTATCCCCCAATGAGAGTGAGCAGAAGTGACTCCAATAACATTTCCCGTATAATATTATCCAGGGGGGTGTGAGAGAACCTAGGATGTTTTTGAGTGATTTGGACCAGTTGGGAGGGTAAAAAGCTGCAGCAGTATTGTCACAAAAACTGTGTGTGTGATGCTGGTAATTACGTACGTATTTCACATATTAAAAAATGCATTTTTAATTCCCCTTCCATCTTCAGCAACTAATTTGGTTTCTTTTAGTTATTACTGTTATTTTCTGGATGAAAAACAAAATCAGAAACTGCCAGATGCTTGTCCATAAACTTTTTGGGGATTACATTAAACAAAATTTTATGCATTACATGTAATATTAAAACATAAGCAAAGTGAAAGATCAGGTACAAAAACCCACAGTCATGTTTCTAAGTATCACTATGTACCCATATGTGCAACATCATACAAATAGATAGAACAGTTCTTACACTGAAGTACACCAATTTGCCTTTTTTTATGTGAATTCCACAGAGCAAAATGTAATCTAGCAAAACACAGATGAATTCAGCATTTTAGAAATAAGAAAATCATGTCTTGTTCTATTATCATCATTTATGTATAGCTGATGCTATCTGCATGGCAGTGAAAAATAAATTCCTCTTTGAAATGTTATGACTGAAAATTTTGCACTATAAATAAAGATGAGTAGTGCAGAGGGGATGCCTTAGAGCTAGCACACCTCTTCAGAAGGAGACAACAACATGATAAAGACTTTTAAAAGCAGCAGCTTCTCCTTTGAGAATATTTGGTCTTTGCACTTCTAAAAGCGTGGTACTTCTATAGAAGTTGCTCTGAAGGTAATACTTTCTATTTATTGCTGTGGAAATTACATCAGATACAAAGAACAGAATAACACTGCTTGATAGCACTTTGTAGCTGTGAATTTGCTCTATTTTTCAACATAGTCACCACCATTAGCTGTGTGTTTTCATCAGCTGTAAATGAAAGCCTTTATGCAGCACTCGTAAAAATTTGCCCCAGCAGAGATGACCCACTGTCTCACAGCTAGGAAATGGCATTGTTGCTAGAAAATTTTTCTACCCAGTCTATGTTTAATTGGCCCAAACAGATGGCAGTCAGAAGGCACCAAGTCTGGATTGTACAGTGTGTGCACAAGGACAGTCCAGCCAAGACTGACAATGTCCTCCACGGTCTTTGAACTAAAGGAGAACCTTGTGATTTCATATTGCAAGAGAAATGTTGTCTTCTTCTCAGGCCTGGCTCTGGTAGTTCGAGACTTCAGCTTAGTCAGTGTCAAGATGGAGCGGTCAGAGTTGTTGGAGGAATTCAGTGACACTATTTCATGTCCATGTTGGAGACCACCCTTCTGTTGTCATCTGTTGCATGTCAACAAAGTGTAATGGAATATTGGTGGAAGGGTTTGACCTCTACTGTCATACCACTGACATCTGCCTCTGATATTATGGGGTTATATAATAAAGTAGGAGGCATTACTTTCAGACCAGCCCACGTGTAGGGCAAACTGCACCTAGAAAATCGAAGTACTATAGTGCAGGGAGTATAAGAAAGGCACGGAGATGCTGGAGGAAGTGCAACCAAGTACCACAAAGATGAGTGCCTTAAAGGTAAATATTATATGAAAAAATGCTGAGAGTTGGCATTAGTTATCTTGGAGATGACCCAATGGGGATGTTATGAATATATGTAAATATTTAATGGAGATGAGTAAAGAATTCAGAGCAAGACTCTTGGTGGTGTCCAGTGACAGAACATGAGACGATGTTCACAAACTGCAATACAGAAAATACCACTGAAACAGAAGAGAGAAGAAGATTACTATAAGGGTCATCAAGCACTGGAATAGGTCACCTAGAAATTTCTGGGGTGTCTGTCCTTGTAATTTTTCAAAACAGAGCTAGATGCAGCCCTGAGCAATTTTCTCCTGCTTTGTACAGGGTAGTTGGACTAGGCAGTCTCCAGCAGTCCTGTCTAGCCTCAGCTATTTTGTGATACTGTGACTGGTTCTAAGAGGTGCGTAATTTTTTTTCGTATTTATTCAAGGTTGTGCCCCTGTTTTTATGAACTTTAGAGGCATTCTTTTCTCTTTCAAATTGATTTTTTTTTCCCACACTTTATCAGTCATGGATGTTCTCAAGGCAGGCTGTTGGTATTCTTCATAAAAGGTACATTTGTTTAGGTGCATATGTCATGTTATATCTATCTTCTTACACTGTTGATATTTATGAATAACATAAAGAAATTCCTGTAGAAGGTTTAGAGAAAGCAATTTAAGATGGCCATCCAGCATTCCTGCGTTTAAAAGCTTAAGTGCGAAAGTTTAATGTTGAGTTTTAAAGTAAATGTAAATTTGGAATTTGATTCACAGGGAGGAGCTTACTCATTGTAGAGTATTTCCTCCTTCCTCATTGTGTTGATCTTCCCTTAATAAGGTGGTGGACTTGACAATGAAGGGATTGGGATAGCACAGAAGTAGTGTGTTGTCATACACACTCATCCCACTCCTAAGTCCTTAATGCATTTTTTTCATTCTTAGTAAAGTGTATGAAAATAAATTATTATGGTAAAAATCTACCTGTTTTAGTAGATGTATTAAATATTATTCTTGTTGGTGCCTGTTGCAATATATTAATGCATTTCCTGCTACTTTCTACCTTGCCCCTCAGGTAGAGCCAGCATTCAACACTTTGTTCTGTGCTGTATAATAACATAAGGACAATTCTATTAACTTTAAGGACTGATCCTGGTCTTTATTTGTGGGGTTGTGAACACACTGTTCTTCCCAGATTACTAAGTAGTGTCCAGAACACAAATGGGAGATAAAATCTGATATGAGAGGAGTCAAGAACCCATAGAACGGATCCCACCCAAGATATCAGGGGAAAGGTGTTAAAGACCAAAGTAATTTATTCCTCGTACTTGTTCAGAAACGGTGAGAATATTTTATCTGTCATAGTGCTTCATATTTTATTAGTTTTGACTGAGATTGGTCTACCTGTGGTTTATGTCATTTTGCAAAATTGCAAGGTTTATTATATTAAGTCTTTACGTATTCTTTCAGACTTTACACTTTAGATGGAAAACTTGTTCAGAATGGGTCAGACTTGGAGAAAGGACAATTTTATGTTGCAGTGGGTAGAGAAAAGTTTAAGAAGTTACCATATGGTGAACTGCTGTTCAGCAAATCTACAATAAGGCCACAAGGGTAAGTTCCATGTTCTTGTATATGTGTCAATTCATTTACAAATTAGAAATTTGTAACTCTAAAAACATTTATAAAAGATGGATGGATGGTTTTGCTTGAATGGATGCAAAATTTTACTGAAAATTTCTTAGAAAGTAGATAGAAGTCTGTAAATAAAAGAGAAAATGGAAATTCAACAGATGATTTTGGCTCATAAATAAGCCATTGATCATACTTCACAAAATTCTTATCAGATAAAAGTTTATTTTGTCTTGGCTTATTTTTTTTTTCCTAATATACAAATGAGATTATGAATTATGAGCTAAATGAGACTATGCATAGCTACATTTGTCAGGGTCTTCTTACATGGTAATGCTTTATGGAATATGTACTCCTTTAAGAATGCATTATGGTTGGGTCATTTTTGTAAGCCAGCATTATCACGTAATTGAGCTCTAAACGGGATCTCTGTAAGGAGGAACTTAGGCTTTTAGTATCTTTGAAATGTGAAGCTAAACTGGGAGTCACTTCAATGAAAGAAATTGAAAGAAATGGAAATCTGTCCCACAAATGAGTTTAGGGCATTTGTCCCACATTACACATGTAAACTTAGCTGTATTTATTTATTTTAGTGATCGACATGAATAACAAAGTATTTTGAGGAACAGAATTTACAACAAATGAATTTAAAGACAGTGGAAAACATTGCTTAAGATGCGTTGACCAATTGATGATACAGAATTCAAGTGAAATTGCTGGAACACTGCATTATATTAGTTTTAATTATCCTGTACTAACTCACTGACCTCTGCCCTGTGGTTTAGAAGTGGATTTAAGTGTGCATTGTGGTGAAATGTAGTGCATTTTTTGACTAAGTTAATGATTGTGTTTAAATATACTCTAGTGAGCAGAAATAAGTGGTTCTTAGCAAAACTTTGCAATTGGTAGATAAAACAATTAACTGTGTTTCTACCCTGGTGTTGCCTGACTTAATTATAGACCAAGAGTGTCTATGAAAGTGACAGTGTACAGAACTCTAAGGCATGTCTTATTTCTGCAGTTCTAAAGCATCCGTGCTACCTCCAATTGTGGGATCTCGAAAATCTAAAGGCAGTGTAAGTATCAAATGCCGCAATGAAGTTTGTTTCTAATTTTGCTTAATTCCAGCAGATGAAAACTCCTTGTCCTCTGGGTTTAATTAAATCTGTAGAGGAAAAAATCCACAGCCACCTGGTGGTATGCTTATTAATGCTTGATGAATCTGTAGCTATTTGCAGTGTCAATTAGATAAAAAAATCCAAGAAAATATTGTTTCAGTAACAGTTGCCTAATTTTTAAAAAAATCTTTCCTAGCAAAGAACAGCTGCTGCATTGTGGTCTTTCCCATACTACTTCTCAACTATCTTTATATATTTGTTCGTAACAAGCCTGTTTGTTTATTCCAATTACGGTCATAAAGGAAAAACACAGGACCATTTACTCAGCATACTGCAGAAAAAGGTGTTTCTGCATGCTGAGTCTGAATAAGGCCCTAAAACAGTTTCCTGCCTGATGTGTTTTGTCCCTAGCTAGCCATTACAGTACAGAGGTTAAGCATCCACTGCTTTATAACATGTGAAGCTATTTATACATGTAAAAATGAGTTCACAGTACACTTAGTGCCAACTCAGAGCACAAGTGTTTGTTTGCACCAATTATGGACAAGTGAAGAACACCTAAACAAAATAAGGAATACAATATACAAGTCTCTCTTCCCTTCTGTTGAAATGCAGCATAAAGAATATAGTCTCAAAGTAATGTTTGTTATTGTAAATATGAGATTTGCAATTCTGACATTCTTAAAAGCAATTATTTATTAACTCTTTTATCTTCTAATATTTGATAGCAAATAGAGAAAATCATTTATAATCAGTTTTATTCCATATAGAGATTGTAACAAAAGAGTGAACTGTTATAGATCATGAAATTGTTTGCTTCAGTTTGGTTTCTACATTTTTTTACTATTATTTCTTGGGAGTAACAGTCTCCAGTTTGAATTAGAAGAGGCTGAAATACTTCTGGGCCCTCAGTTTTCATTATATTGAAAGACTAAATGGCAGATTCAGCAGTACTGATAAATAAGTGCTTGATCAGATGGTAAAGCCTACGTGATATTTAAGTAAAATATTTTTAATAGAACTGATTTCTGTTAATCATACAAAAATTAGAAGAAGCACACAAAATGGGATCATGTCTGCAAGTGTTTTTCAAGGGATTCAAAATTTCATGCAGGACATATTTTTCTGACCAATTTTAATTTTATATAGTTACTGCTTTTAACTTCAGCAGTGAGGTACCCAAGACTCTTGCAGAATGAAAGTCCTTTCTGGTGTGCAAATTCTAAGATGTCATAAATTGTTCATGCAGCTACAGTAAGTGAAACAATAAAGTACAGTGTACTTGCCTTCCATGATTTATCAACGTTTGCAATAAAGTGAGTGGTTCCAGATGCTGATACAGTTTTCTATCCTCTGCTTGAGCGTTCTGTTGTTATACTGAGCGTTTTGACAGAACTGGGTTAGTAAGAAACTACACATGCCATTAGATTGACAGAATTAGGAGAGTGGCATCCTCTGTTGAGAGGCAACAATAGTTCAGTTGTTAATCTCTTAGCCCAGCCTAGTACAACTTCAACAGCACCCTAAAATGCTGCTATATGCAGCTAAGGGTTTTATGATATTTCCTGTGAACAGATTTAGATTGGAGAAAAATATTACAAGTAAAAATCTCTAGCTGTTAGAACTATTGGTATATCCAGTATCATACATAAATGAAAGCTGAAAAAATTAGGTTCAGGTTTCTGCTCCTTTTTCTGAATACACAACCCAACACACAGAGGAGCTGGGTGATTTCCTTGGTGGTAATTCAGAGGTCGCATGTTGCAGACTTGTTCTAAGTGTTCATTTGGTAGTCAGTGCTCCTACCACATGAAGGCTGTCATCCTCTCCCAGCCACTTTCGACATTTAGCAGATTAACATCTATGTTGTGTTTACCCAGGCAATGAATTATTCACAATTTACATCTATACATAAGCACAGACGAGGTACACATACTCATAAATGAAATACAGCTATATATTATATATATGCATGTATAGATTTGCCTAAACATACTTTTCATCAGATGAAACATTATTTCCTTGTAGGAATTGTCTTCTGCGAATTGTTGAGGAGCATTTAATCGGTCAGATCATATAGTAAGTTGTTAAGACATTTACAGCTTTCCAGGTTGTTTTAGATGTTTTTAACTGTACTGATTGTAAATTAATATGCTTCCTTAACACCTGATACAAATCCATAACTATTAAAAATTTGGAATAATGTTGACATTGAAAAAGTAAACATCATATGAACACTTCTTTTCAGGGAAATGATCGGCAGTCTAAATCTACTGTTGGATCCAGTGCCCCTGGGGAGAACAGCTCCTCACCTCAGCCTCCAAAAGAGAAGGCCAAAAAATGCCATAATCCAGAGGATTCTGTGTCCAGAGGACATAGTTCTAACAAATCTACAGAAGTAAAACAAACACCTTCCACATCATTTCTTCAAGATAATGGTCAGTACTGACATAAACTCAATCGTAGCATAGTGACTTTTTGTCTCCTGCTAAACCAGTGAAACAGTCTAGAAGACTGTCCTGTCACTCCATATATTGCTGATGTACTGGGAATGGTATTTTTCCTCATTAATAAACATTCTGAAAGTCATTAATATCCAATTAGATTATTAAAATCTTAAAATAGAAACAAATTATACTTTTCATAGCATTTGACACTGCTTGTAACTGTTGTTTGTGTTCATAATTAAGTGTGTAGTAATAACCTGTGGTTTAAAATTTCAGTATACATCATCCAGCAGCACAGTATTTATGTCTGCATTTGCCTAGAATCATGAGTTGCAAATTTACTTTCTCAGTCAGAAGAATTTTGTAAATTTGAGTTTGAAAAGAACAGCAAAATATAGGGTTTTTTTTGTATAATAAGAGGTTTTTTTTTTCAGAGTAAGCTTGTTAAACTTCCATTTTGTGTCAGTCTTGAGTCAAATTCCATTTTGTCCTGTTGTTGGTAAGTGGATATAATTTTAACCAACTGTTTTTCAGTAAAGTTTTTTTCTTACTGAAGAACGATGACTGTATTAAAAGGAAAGTGACTAGAAATGTTCAACCTTTATAACTCATAAAACAGCTGAATAGTTTCTTTTCCTTGAAATTATCATGATATATCCTCAGTTTTACAGATTTATTGATGCATGCTAAAAGCATTTAAGGGGCCAGCTGTTAGATCTGGCCTCTCAGAGAGGGTTGTCCATGTTTTGCTTAATAGGTTTAAGGGCTTAGAGGAAGGCTACTGTATTTAATATTTATCCACTCCAGATATCTTTTGTTGATACGTTTTCCATTTAAAAATAAATAGATGCATTGACTTATGCTGGGAAATGCTGGTACGGAATTCTTCACACAGTGCTCAAAATCCCTATGTTCTGATCTAGCCTCCTGTTCAGAGTACTGAACTGCTCTGAGTAGAGACTTAGCACATAATCACAGAAGGTTGAGTTTGGCAGGGACCTTTGGAGGCCATCTAGTCCAACCTTCTGCCCAGGAAGCGTCACTCAGAGCAAACTGTGTGGTACCATGCCCAAGCGGCAAATCCATCTGGACTGTGGTTAGGCAGATCTCGGTCAAATCTCATACATTAAGAGCTGCCGAAGGAGGTAAATTTTTCTGATAGGTATAGTGCCATTATGTTGATTTTCTACATGTATTTCTTTTATGGCCTGAAGATTTTTGTAAAGAGAGTTTTTGCAGATGTTTTCTGGAAGGAAGGAGATCCCTCTCACCAAGACAAGAGAGAGACCTGTTTTTAGTAGACTTTATATTAGGTTGAAAGGTTTCAGACTACTTTTTATTGTTTTCCCAACTGTGGAAAGAGTATTGGAAGCAGTAATAGGTTACTCTGTCCTTTCAGCAGAAAAACAAGACTGAGAAACAAGTCATACTTTGGTTGACAGCAAATTTAGTGAGTTATTTCTCTCTCTCCATATTTAGCACTACCACTTCCCTAGCTCCTGACATAAATGTTTGGAAATCCTCTGAGTTTATTAAAGAAGTGGTTGCTTGCCGTTTCCACTTCAGGTTTTCCGTACTTTGTGAGTCTTCTGTAACTAAAAGCTATTAAAGGCAGCCAGTTCTCTGGTTTGAGCTAAAGAATGTGTTGAGAGAAGCTCTTATTTCTCTCTGTTCTCTCCTACCTATCCTTGTTGTATAAGACCTGCTAGTGGATGTGGGAATGTGCGGTTAGATGTGTGTACTGCTCCTCAAGTCTGGACCTAGCTGGTCATGCAGGCAGTCACTGAGGAAGATGTCTCTGGGCTGAATTCAGACAATATGGGATGAGAAATCTGGAGCCTTGCAGAAAATTTCTGATGGTGTGCAATCCCTGCTCTCTCAGACAATTTCTGATGGTGAGGAGATGAACGCTAAGCCAGTAGGAACTATTTTCTTTTCCAAGCACAAAAACCAAAGCATTTCATCCTCCTATAAGTCTCTGGGTGAATCACTGTGAGCACTGAAGGCTTGTGAACATTTACAGACTTTATCTTTCTCTAATTAAATTCCCCAGTATTTGTTTAGCTAATCAAGTGGAAAACATCCCAGGAAGCAGTTGCCTGAAGATTCTTATTAAAAGGCTCCTGTCTCAAAGTGATTTTCAGCTCTGTTTGTATTTTAAGAAGTACATCCTCATTATTTAATTCTTCTAGTTGAGCTTAAATGTATTTATTTTCCACAAGTTTCAAAGTACGCTTCATGGTGTTTTACTCTTCTTCCCCCCCCCCCTTTCTGTCTCTATTTTTTTTTCCCTGGTGCTCTGAATTAAGATCTTTTTTTATTATTATTATTTTTCCTGTTCGGAAAAACAAAATTAGAATTATTTTCTGCATTTTGCTTTACAAGCCCTTAGTAATGGTAGCTAGTATCCTGCACTCACCATTTCACTTAAAAAGCCATATGTAATTATTTTGAATGTGTTAAATCTTAGTGGATTGCTTACTTCTTAGTGGAACTCTTTATTTGGTTAAATGGTTTATCACTGCGTAAAACTAAACATTTGAAGGAGGAACATGGGCACTATAGAGGAATTCCAGTTGTCCCTTTTCTTTCCCTTTAGTCATTTTGACTGAAAACTTGTAAGGGAGTGCTCTAGGCCACTTAAAATCTTCAGCCATTTCCCACTCTCAGATCTGTGAAAGAAGTACAGAAGTGCTTGCTGCAATAGTTTTTGGTACAGTTGCTAACCACATTCTGAAGTAGGTGGGTCTCATCATAAGAGAAGGTAATCCAGTCACTTTGCCCAAATTATTTTCTAAATTGTTTGAGATATACTGGACTGGTAGAGGAACCCAACGTTTTGGAAAGAGCTGGTGCTGCTGACAAAACATACACTGTTTCTTTTGACCCCCTGAAGTGAGTGATGCCTTTCACTACTTAAAGAGAAGCAGACATGACCCTTTGACAGAGAATGTTGTTTAAGATACATTGTTGGAGATGAGGCTGAGCAGTACTAAGGAAGAGTGCTAGCAGCTGCTACTATTTCTATTGAAGTGAGCAGACAAGATACCAGTGTCAAATTGTATGTTTTTTCATAACCTCTCTGTTAACCCAGCCAAACCTGAAGACATTACACTCAGTGCAGTTTCTTTTTGTTGTGTTTTGAAGCATGCTAGGTTGGGTAACTTACCTGGTGACAAAATCTGAAAAAAAAAAAAAACGTAACGTAATTGACAGTATTCTTCTTGAGATGACTGCACATAAAGCCTTTTTTTATGTGCTGATGTTGTGAAAAAGGCACAAAAGTAAAGAAAACTATTTTTAGTGAAATAGTTTATGTACCAGAAACAAAATTAACCAATTTCATGATTAACATTAAGCAATAAAATGCACTTATAAGATTGTTAGATCTACCTAACGCTAATTACTTTGAAATTAAGTGCTTTAATGAGTACATTCCGGAGGAATGCAATAACATCATTCAGACAGATAGGAAATGTCTATGTTTATAGCTACAGTTATTCAACATCTTTCTCTTTAAGAATCTCTGGAGATAACATTTCTAAAAAATAATATGATGAGAATTTTACAACTGGGTCAATTCTTGAGTGATCTGTGGGAGCTGGAAGCCTATTGTGCAGAGTGCTGCAAATTCAGAATCCTCCTGCCCAGCCAAGCTCTTTGCATCAAAGATTTCCCTTGACTGATAGTGTCCTGGTATTATCTCAGCTTAATGTTGAATCATAAAAATACAGGGTAGAGTAGGTAGAGATCAGCATTATACCATATTTCTCTATTAATTGGTATGGTTGAACTGCTATGTGATTTATGATGATGTCAAACTTCCTGCTAAAGGCATATTATTTTGTGGCTTGATAGCCTGGTTTATATCAAGTTTCCTAATTTATGTTACAAGTTGAATATTTTTTCATCCATAGAACTACGTGTTGTGTTAAATACAGCACAGAAACTTGATTAACTATTTCCACCAAATCATCTTTCTGTAGATGGGACATGGGAAGTTCTTAGTTGTTTGGTTTAATGCACATTTTGGAACAGAGTTAGGTGGTGAACTTGTCCCCTTCAAAAACTTTCCCTGGAAAACCTCGTAAGGCAAATGAGCATCGTGAGCCCACTGATTACAATTCTGGCAGTGGTGGAAAACTAGCAGATGTATCAAAGTAAGCAAAATTTGGAACATTCCTCCCTGATCAGCATTGGCACTGCTTTATATTGCACATTGTATGAGAGTCACCTGGCTCTATTTTTGACATGCAGTCCTTTCTTTACAGAGTAATGCAGTGTCATTACATATTTCCTTCCTAACCAAAGAAACAAAACAGTTTGCCTCTTTTAAGCAGGCCGGCATGTGACTGGCTTTTCTGCCTGCTTCTTTTGAAGTACTGAGGTGATTGCTAGCAAACCAGTGAAGCAGGACAGAAAAAAAAAAGTCAGAAATGTGCAAACACTGAAAATATTTTCATTCCCATTTGGTCTAATGTGTCTGTCATACAGTGTGTTGTTCTTGCCTCAGGAGGCTGTTCGGGTTTAACCTGCCTGAACATCTGCCAAAGCCATCTGAATGTAGTTGCTACCTCCTTGAATACAAACAAACAAACAAAAAATCCCAGAACAAGTGTGAGGATCATTATTTGAAGTGTTCTTTGGAATATATGTATTCTTGTACGTAATCTGAGGGATCTCACTTACAAGGCTGCACATCTAGTGGTATCACAGTATGGCTGCGGTTGGAAGGGACCTCTGGGTCCATCTGGTTCAACCCCTGCTCCAGAAAGGACACCTAGAGCAGGGTGTCCAGGCCCATGTCCAGGTGGCTGCTGATGATTTCCAAGGAGGAGACTCTACAGCACAACCTGTGCCAGTGCTCCATCACCCCACAGTAAAGAAGAGCTTTCTGGTATTCAGAGTGAACCTCCCGTGTTACAATTTGTGCTCACTGCCTCGTGTCCTGGCACTGGGCACCAACAAAAAGAGCTTGGCTCCATCCTCTTTACATGCTCCCATCAGGAATTTATAGACTCTGATAACATCCCCCCTGAGCCTTCTCTTTTCCAGCTGCACAGTCCCAGCTCTCTCAGCCTCTCCTTATAGCTGAGCTGCTTCCACACCTTTATTACTTTAGACTTCATTGAACTCTCTCCAGGATGCCCAGGTCTCTGTTCTATTGGGGCCCCAGAGCTGGGCACAGTACTCCATGTGATGCTTTACCAGTGCTGAGTAGAGGGAAATGGTCACCTTGCCTTGACCTGCTGGCAAGTCTTTACCTAATGCAGCCAAGAATATGGTTAGCCTTCTTAGCAGCAAGGGTACGCTGCTGGCTCATAGTCACCTTGTTGTCTGCCAGGACCTCCATGTCCTTTTCTGCAGAGCTGCTTTCCAGCAGGGTGGTCCCCATCATGTGCTGGTGCCTGGGGCTGTTCCTCCCCAGGTACAGGACTCTGCATTTCTCCTTGTTGAACTTGTTACAATACGCAGACATAAAGAATAGTTGCTATCATTGTTATCTATGTAAATGGTTTGAATTCACCTTTGATTCTTTGAGTACGTTGTGGAAAGAAAACTGAAATGGATAAGGATCTGAAAAAGTACGTATGGAAGGAAACTAAAGAACCTAGGATTTTATTCTTTTTTCAAATCAAAAAGGAAGAGTATTATTTTAAAATATTGTACTGGATAAGAATAATACCTAACATTATAACAGGCATTCCTGACAAACTGTGGATATGATGTAAAAATTCATGTCAAATTCTAAATTATTGCCTAATTAGAAGGAGCATGTCAAGTCAATCCACAGATTAACCATTGTCTAGCTTCTACTGCTTTTTTCTTTGTTTGCTTTTTTTTTTTTTTTCCCCCCTAAAAGCCTCCTGTGATGGCATTGTTATCAGAATGTCAGGTAGGATACTTATGTGGATGAGCCACAGATCTGATCTGGTAGATTAATTTCTACAGTGTTAGTCTGTTTCTTGGAGAATCAGACTTTCTCCTTAAATAAATATCAGCAGAGTCTTAAAATTGGCTAAAACAGATGCTGTCTGAAGCATTCTTTTTTATTTTTGTAAGAAAAGCATGGCAGTTTGCACATGACACAGATGGATGTGGGTTGTCTTTTGCCTTTCCTCTCCATCCCTCAAGCTCTCTGCAGTGAGGCTTTTAGTGTCTGCAGTAAAATAACTTTATTTCCATATGAATGCACTGGCAATCTGGTTTCCCTCAGAAAAAAAATTGTTAGTCTGTTCAGACTTCTCATGTTATTTTATGCTTACGGTAACTTGAACATGTTATTATGAAGGATAAAATCATAGGAAATTATTTTCTGGAAATTCTGGTGATAATTTAGGATAACTTAAATTAATTGTACTATGTATTTAGTAATGAAGATGCTGGTAAATTGAAAGGGTTCTTAAGGCAGAGTAGAGATGTGAAATAGAAGGTATTCTTTCTTCCTCTCTTGATTTGTGTCAAATAATTCATAGTTCAAGTAGTATTAGTCTTTCTAATTTTTACCACTAGAGCCCAAACATGATGATGTTTGAATACATTATTGAATGTACATTTTAAAAATTTTGGTTAGTCTCTTTGAGCACAAATGTTAATATACTTGTTTGCATCATAAGGCACACAGCTTTCTAACTTCCCACATACACCGAGTCAATTAATCCACAGGTATATCTAGAGGTGGATGATACTGTGATGTCTGTTAATGTGTCAAGATCTCTATTCCTCAGTTAGTCTTACTTTTTTTTTGGCTAATGTTTTGAATTCATCCCACAGTCCTATAGCATGGCCTTCTCATTAACTCCTAGCTCAAAGAAATGCTTTGAGCCTTCAAACCATCATCAGGTATGAACTTGATAGCATCATTGGTGAAGGGTGCTGCAAATGAATGATTCAAAACCAGGTTGGATGTGGCTTTGAATAACATGATCTAATGGAAGGTGTTCCTGCCCATGGAAGGGGATTTGGAACTAGATCGTCTTTGAGGTCCCTTCCAACCCAAGCCATTCAGTGATTCTCTCATTCTTGCAAGAACTTTAGGATTCTGCAGGAGATGACATGGAGTCTGAAGTTAATATGAACCACTATTAAAATTGATGAATTTCAAAATCTGCAAGTATTTATTTCTTCAGCTAAGTAGTGCTTATGTGCATGCTTCCATTTTTAGGCATGCATCTGATGTTCCATTTGTTTCACTGAAACTGACATCTGCTTTTTAAAAAGTAAAATGGTGTGTTCTTGAAGAGACCCCGTTGAACAAAGACCTGTGTCTTTGTTAGGCTTACATGTGTGCTTTAAACTTAATCTTTGAAGCAGCAGCTATTATCCTAAACCTAAAATATATAAATCAACACAGAAATAACCTGGAAAACATAGAAGTTCATTCAATACTATTATTTAATATTTAATGGCAGTTTTCACTCATATTCTATTCTCTTTATTGTCATTGAATGATGTGGATAAAATAGTTAATATTTCATGTGACCATTTATAGTCTCTGTTACAAGAATAAGGCTAATAGCTGATGATAAAAGCTCAAGAAATCACATCATTCCAATATGAATTAGCAGTGGCTGATATGTCTTTCACAGAGGCTTATTCCACATCACATAAATTATTCAGCTTATATGTGATTATATATCTTCATCACTATATTAATTGAAGGAATCTATTGCTAGTGATATTTATATATGCAGGCTGCTCCTAAAGTAATGCCTCTTTTTTATTATGTTGGCAACTATGTCAGAGGCAGATGATGGTGGTATGGCAGTGGAGGCTGAACCTTCCCACCAATATTCCGCTACATTTTGTTCCTATGTGACAGATGGCAGCAGAGGGGCAGTCTGACAAAATGGCATCTGACATGGAAGCGTGTAAGAAGAAAAGGTGTGTCACTGAATTCCTCCTTCTGAAAAAAAACTGCACCCATTGACATTTATCGATACTCGCTGAACATTTATGGAGACCAAACAGTGGATGTCAATGCAGCGAGGTGGTGTTTGATGTTTCAGCAGTGGTGACAGTGACATGAAAAACAAGCCATGCTTGAGGCAGCCATGCATAGGTGTCACACCATTAAATGAGTAGTGTCTTGATCAGCTCACCCATATGAATTTGTGGATTATGACCAGGAAACTGTATATGGAGCTGTATATTGGCTTCAGTGTGTTGGAAATGATGGTGGCAATGTTGGAATATCACAAAGTTTGTGCTAGGTGGGTCCCATGAATACTCACACAGGAACAGAAAACACTGTAAGTGTCCTGATTTTACCAGTATTTAGCAGGCTGTTTGATGCTAAAGCACAGTGCTGGGTTCACTTCCTGGGTTCTGTGCTTCTAGCAGACTCAGCTATTCTCACATGAGTTCTGGCTCTCTGAGAGGAAATATACTGAGAACTACAATTTCCAGAAATTACCAGTACTCCCCATGTGATTTCCAAGTCTGGGTGATGAGGGAGAGCTCTTGTTCTTCTGGGAGGTCAGGCATGAGGGCCTGTTGATAAGGACTCAGAATCTCTCTCTCCTCCTGTTGTTTTTGTTGTTCTTGTTGTTTGTTTGATTTATTATTCTTATTTTTTCTATATTATCTCACATTCCTTTTAATAAGTTAGTTCTCTTATCTCAGTTGGGTTTTTCCTCTTCCTTCCCCCTTCTCCTCTGTGGATGGAAGGGTGTCACATGACTAACTCTTCAAACCACAACAGCAGGTTTGTCAGGACCTATTGAACAAATGCAAGGTTGAAGGTGACAATTTCCTGGACCACATTGTTACCAGCGATGAGATGTGGTGTTACCACTATGACCCAGAATCAAAGCGGCTGTCCATGGAATGGCAGCATAGAATTCCCCATTGAAGAAAAAGTTCAAGACACTGCCCACAGCAGGTGAAGGTATGTGCACTGTATTTTGAGGTAGGAAAGCGGTGATCCTTCTGGACTTGTGGAACCCAGACAAACCATCTACTCTGACTGCTCCATTGTGATGTTTACTAAGTTGAAGACTTGAACTTCCAGAGTCAGGCCAGAGAAGAATCACAGAATCATTAAGGTTGGAAAGGACCACTAAGATCACGTAGTCCATCACCACCATGCCCACTAAACCATGTTACTCAGCGTGATGTCTACTGTTTTCTTGAAAACCTCTAGACATGGTGACCCCACCACCTCCCTGGGCAGCCTGTTCCAATACCTCACCACTCTTTCTGAGAAGACTTTTTTCCTAACATCCAACTGAATTTCTCTGGGTGCAACTTAAAGACATTACCCTTGTCCTGGCTATATACCTGGGAAAACAGGCTGACTCCCCACATCACTACAAGGTATCCTGTGCCACCCATGACAGCATTTGTGATTGAACTGTTGCCCCTCTTTTTCTGTTTATCAGGATGACATCTGCAGCATTCTCCATCTACCTTTCTTTGTTCCCTTCCTCCTCCCCTCCTACTGTTCGTCACCTATCACTGTTCTTCCATCTAGACTTTCCACTCTTTTCCAGTTATCTTCTGACACTTTTTCTTCGCTCTTGGTTCTATGTGGCTCTTCCTTCATTTTGTCTGACTTGTTCTGTTTTCTTTCCACACTGTTTCTTGGTCTTTCCCAAAGTAGCCTCTTCTGTCTCACACTGCTTCACCGGGTTGCTGGAGATCTGAGTTCAACTCTCATTTCTGTCCTAGCTTTTCTGTTTGACTTCGAGCAGTTGCTTGGGCCTAGATTCATTCTGCTGTCAGTGAAGAGAAATGAGGAGATATGTGTAACAGGAGCTTGTTCAGCCTTCCCAAGTGGATCCCACCACCTCTGAAATTCCATTTGTGGGAGCTGAAGAGTACGTCACCAGGCAGCTGTAGAAATGCTTGTATTGCCAAGGCTCAGGTGGAATTGCTGAATGGGTGATGAAAAGAAAGACAAAAGGTCATCTAGTTCACCTCTCTATCTGACTATCATGAGTCTTCCTTCTTTAATCAGGCTGGGAGCAAAGAGGGATGTGCTGTTCACTTTTGGCTATTTTTTCTTCCTTTTGTACTCAACTGTGTGTAGCTTTGCAATAGGCGTTGACAACATCACAATTGTGATTTTGAAGAGTGGTCTTGTCAAGAGGCTGCATCAGCTGTATGCTGAGTTTCTCTAAGTGACTTCCTAGGTTGAAAATTTTCTTTAGATTTTGCAGAAGTCATAATTCATAGCTTTGTAGCTTTCTTTTGCAGTGTTTCATAGCTCCAACTCACTACGTGCGTGTGAAATATAACTTTCTTCTGATTAATACAAAGTTATTCTTTTGAACTTATCCATTAAATGTGTGTTCTAAAGCTCTTAAAAAAGTTATTGTTTGTACGTTTAGTGGTTGATTTATGGATTATGAGTTTTTAAAGTGAAAGTAACTTTCTGTGCAATTGCTGGGTACTTTGTATTAAAAAAATGGAAGTGTGGCAAGAAATCACAAGGGCAAAGAATGTTGTGGTTTTGCATTTTAAGTATTTGTTAGAAGTTAATGTGAATGCTGTTCTACAACTATGAAGCAAGAATAGAATCACAGAATCGTAGAATGGCTTGGGTTTGAAGAGACCTTAAAGATCATCTAGTTCCAAGGACCCACAAAGATCATCGAGTCCAACTGTCAGACTACTCTGGGGATGACTCAAATTTAAAGTAATATCATTAAGAGCATTATCCAAATGCCTTTTAAAGAAGGACAAGCATGGGGCATAAGCCACCTCTCCAGGAACCCTGTTCCAGTGTCTAATACCTTCTAGTATCTGCTCTGAACATCCCCTGGTGTGGCATTGTGCCATTTCCACTCATCCCTTCACTAGATACCAGGAGAAAGAAGAGCACCTTCTGCTGAATCTTAAACTCAGTTTTAAGAGGAAATCTGCAAAGATCTTCAGGTATGGCACCTGCTCCTGATATCTTTCTCATCTTTCAGTATAATTGTGAACTTTCCAAAGAGTATCTGAATATCAACTGTGCATTGTGAGCTAGAACTGTTACTGTCCATGTTGCCCAGCTGACAATTTTGCTGATAAAAGATCTATCTGCAGTCAAACAGAGATGCATAGATTTGAGCATTGTTGCTTTGCTGTCAATGCAGATAATAACTGTGCTGAGGAAAGAGAGGTCATCTTGTTTCTTATCTGCAGAGATTTTACAGGACCTGGAGGCTTATTATTTGCACAACAGGAGATAAAATTGCAGTCTCTAATAAGAAGTGAGAATCCTTGTTGATATTACTGTGTGTTACTGAATCACAGTTGCCAGAATGTGCTAGCACTGGTGGGGAATGGAGGTGATGGCAAACCTTGTGGCCACTTTCTCCAAGCACATGGCGTTTCTTTGAGTTTGCTTTTAATAAGGTGAATTCATTGCAAAACATGAAGCGACCAAGCAGTACAAGGCAATAGGTAAGCCATGTTGCTTAACTCATTGCCGGGTGGAACATAGGCCCGCTGATGCTCTGCTTGGAGTGACTGGAATCGGACTGACTTTTCAAGGCTTTGCATTTGCTTTGTACAGTATAAGGTCTTAGGAATGAGCTGTACTGAGGAGAATGCTGACTTTAAGTTTAGAGATGGAATTCAAAAGGTTGGTGCTAAGCAGCAGTTGCTTTATTAATTTCAAAATGTAAATGACCATAGTGATCTTTAAATTAATAAACACATTAGCTGCTTAGAAACAAAGAGAATAAATGAGGTTAACAATGAAAGCAGGGGGAAGGAAGAAAAAGCCTTATATGATGGCATACATTTCCTCTATTTTCTGTGTAAATATCAAGATGAATGAGTTGTTGAAGCTGACTAAGGCAGCTTTTCCTTTGCTCTAACATTACCACATTTCCTATCAGTAAATAGGACTGCTTCACACAAGGTAAAACTCTAGAAGTTCCTTTTGTAGTTTCTGTTGTGATTTTCAGATGCCAGCAATCTGTAACAGTGTGAAATCTCCTTAGAAATTGGGTATTTCCTGCAGAGAAAAACTAGCTTCTTTGAAGCTTGAGGCTGCAGTAGTATCAGGTGAATGAAAAACACATAATTTTTTGTAGTCTCACTAGTATCATATGTATATTGCTACCAGACTCTTTTTAATTCTGTTACCTACTGATGGCAGAAGTCACAGGCACGTACACACGCATGCAAACCTGTCACCACAGTGATAGTGTTTTGTTAAAAACTGTGATTCTTCAAAATAATAATAATAATAAAAGTCAGGAGGAAAATTCTTTTGAAGGCATACCTGGGGAGACATACATCCTCCCTATTCCTAATAGCAATCTATTCAATTTAAGGAGCCATAGATTTTTTACGTTTTGTTTTTAATTTGACAAAATTTCTATGAGGCAGTCTCTGTGGTAAGTCACATTAATTTTTTTTAATAGTCACATTAACTTTCTTTCTTATACACAGAGCTTGCAGTTTGATTTCCATAAAATATTCAGGGCAGGCTATTTTTACAATGATTTTTTTTATCCCTACTGCTAAACTTCGGTCACTTTCAAATTTGCAATGCATTAATGACTGTTTAATGTTGTAATTTGTGCTGCAATAAATGTTTTATAGTTAATTCTGGATAGGTAAGAAGCTTATGTAAGAGCTTAAATAATTATATAAAATATATAGATTTCATATGAGTTAGTTCAATGTGTAACTCAATTACTATTTAATAAAGTCATATAACTTTCCTGTTTATCAAAGTGCACAAAAAGATTTCAGCTGAAATACTGAGTGGCATGAGACAAAAAAGTTTGCTCAAGTTATACATTCTTCTTCTGTATATATACATTATTTCGGTACATACTGAACTGAATTCAGTATGTACAATACAGTGAATGTCTATGTATTTAGACAACTGATAACATGTATCACATAATGTAGTGTTAGTCAAAATGCTTTGGAGATTTCAGTTTTGCAGTAGCTGTTTAATTTGCTGCACACCTTCTATGGGATTAGCCAGAAATGTAAATATTTAATAAACTTTCCTCATCAGTCAGTGGTCGGCTTCCTTTCACGCAACTGAATTCTCAGGTGCTGCAATGCCAGCACAGCTGACATGGGTATGGGGACAGGACAGAGAACAAAACTGAATGCAAAGATCCTTGGCTGTCAGAGTTTGCACCTTATACCGTTTGGGCTTTATTTTTTCTGCTTAAAGGAAAATACAGTAGGGACCTGTGTTTTAACAGCTCTGTCATCTGATTTTGCTTAGGGCAGCTTGAGTTGGTTCACTGTTAGGCTCCAGGTGTTTCCTCTTTCAGTAATGGTCACAAGGCTGTGGGGAATTCAGAGCTTGAAGCAGTCTAGATTCTCTAGAGATTCCATAGGTCTTCCTCTGTTTGCAATTATGAAGCTGAAGAAGAGGTGAAGTGCAACTCTTGAAGAAGCTCCATAGAAAAGCTCTTGCAATTAAAGTTTTCATTCACTCCTCCAGCTTGAAGCCAAAAGCAATGCTTCAAGAATTTCTTTTAGCCTCTGCATATCCACCCTTTCCATTAGACTGCTCCTCGTTTTTCCTCTGGTGATCCATTGTGTGCCCTTCTGTGGATCCTTCTCTTTCTCCTTCTATCCTGAATTACTGAATGTGATTTTGCTTTAAAATAGTTAGAGGTAATGGGAGATGACACTGTTGTATGTTTAAGATACCTCACTCTATACAAGACATAAAAACAGTGATGATTAATGACTCAGTGTGGGCTGTTTTCACACAGTGGCAAAATCTTAAAAATTCCAATATCTTCTGGTTGTCTGGACACAGAATTACAGAATGGTTGAGGCTGGCAGAAGCCTCTAGAAGTCATCTGGTCCAACTCCCCTGCTCAAGTAGGGACACCTAGAGCATGGTCTGGGACCATGTCCAGATAGAATGAAAAATATCTTTATAGAAGATCAGGAACCTCTCAATAAAATTTTGCTTCACCTTTTGAGTGAAGCAGTGTTTATTGTGGCATGGAGAACCAGGAACATAGCTGGAAATAAACCCTCTGATTTACACTTGCTAGCAGGCAAAGCAGTAGAGTGACATTTCAGATATTATAGCTGCCTTTAATCCTTTGCTACTGTCATTTTCTACTCAGTTTGGAGCAAAGTGATAGAGTATAACATGACTGTAGGTCTTGGACTTACCTTCTGTTCCTACCGCTCTTTAGAGTTCTTCAGCCCCAGTGTGGCCAGGAAACTGACCGTGGCCATCTCCATCTTTGAAATTTCTAGTTAGTATGGGGCACAGGAAGTCAGAACTTGCTCTTGCATGAGGAGCATGTCTAACCTATGATATTTTAGGAACTATTTTGGGTAGACATGAATGTTTCATCTAATGGATGTGCTGGGGATTCTCTTTTTAGTAATGTACAGTATTCTATGTTAGTAGAGATTCCTATATAATTTCATAATGCTATAGAATGATGACTTACAAAAATGTTATTTCATGCAGTTTGTAGTGGTTTCTAAAATGTCTTGTTTTTCCTTCCCTTAGAGTAGTGTGTAGAAACTGACCAATGATTTGGAGACAGAGACATGAAATACAGAATCATTAAGATTTTTTGTGCATTAACTATTTTTTCTAAACCACAAAGCATTTCTGAAATATTGCCTATAAAATATGGTGCAAAAAATACCCAACATAACATATTTGCTTGTGAGGACCTGAGTGACTCATGGCACTGGTAATAGTGATTAATGCGGTCTGCAAACTGCTGCTGACAAGATCTTGCACAGAAACACATAAGCAGGGAATATGTTGACATTTCATTAGCTGCTTGCCTCCACATATTTTTTAATTCACATGCAAGAAGGGTAAATATTTCTGTCTAGAACAGAATAGCAATGTTAATAATGTTTACTTTTTAAAGATATTTTCTTGGCGCTCCCTTTAATCAGGTTAAATATTTGTATATTATTTTACAAATTTCTATTTATTTTCACTTCTGGTGCCAAAATACAAGAAAAACATGTGTGCTAATGTGTACCTAATTTAATTCCTTGTCGTTTTATTTAGAATTTTGGACTTATTCCACTCTTACAACTTTCCCATTTTTCAACTAATGTCATTTTTTTTGCACTTGTTTTGACACATTTCAGACCTAAGTATTTTTTTTCCTTCCTTTATTATTAATAATACATATGTTTTGGACATTTGTCTTCCATACTCTAATGTTTGCACAGGGATAAATAATTCATTTCTCTTTCGTTAATGATTTTCTTAGTTCCTTATAGGTTTTTTTCTTTTCCTTTTCTGAAACTAACTACTGATATCTTCTGTTGAAAGGATTTGAAATATGCTATTCTTTCAACTACTTATTTTCCTTAAAGACCACAGCTGTTTTGAGAATGATGTGATTTCTCACTTCACCTGAAAACACTGTCCTTGAAGATCTTGTGATTTCTCTGATGCCACTCTTTTCCACTGCAGCTTTCAGTTTAGTTTTAGCATCTTCCACAAGCAGTTCTGTGGAAGAGCAGGAATGAGTTTAGAGTGCTTTCCATGCAAGACAGTGGTGTCCTTGAGAGGCAATAGAACATTGTGCACGACTCTTCAATTAATATCTTTTAATTATGGCCAGCTTTTGGAGGACATACCTGTTAGAAAATGCTCAGAGGAAATCACATAGGGTTTTAAGTTTCTGCTTATTGAAGATCTATCACTCTTTAGATTAATTTTGTAGATTTAGCCTTCGTGGCCAACATATGTTCATTTCCTTTGTACGTCTTCCCTTGCCTTGCCTGAGAAAAGCCTGAGGAGAGCCTCAGCACCTAAGTCCTTTTATCTGTGGAGGACAGAAAACCCCCATTTTGGTTAAAAGAACTGTATAACTTGAAGATAAAAATGTTATTACAGAGTGTGAAGGGGATTATGGTGGTATTAAATGCAGTTCTCAGGTGTTGATTTAGTTTTTATCCTTCAGTGAGCCAAGAAATCCAGAACAAGCCACGGAGGTTACTTTCTCTTAGGTACTCCAGGAAAGGCCTTGAGTTAGGAGGGTTGTCATGGTAGCTTTCAAGGAACACATTATAGTTCCCTCTCAGAATATGAATGTGATATATATCTCAGTCTAGTATCTGTGATGACAGACAACAATGGCAATGTAGAATAGAATAGAACAACTTCAATTGGAGGGGACCAGCAAAGATCATCAAGTCCAACTGTCAGACTACTTTGGGGCTGACCTGAAATTAAAACTTAGTAGGAGTACTATCCAAATGCCTCTAAAACAAGGACAGGCACCAGGCATCAACCACCTCTAGAAAGCCTGTTCCAGTGTCTGGAACACTCTCATGGTACACAAATGTTTCCTGATGCCTGGTCTGACTTCCCTTGGCGCAGCTCTGTGCTGCTCCCATCCTGCCATCAGTGACCCGGAGCAGAGCCCAGCACATCCCTCTGCTCCCCCACCTCAGGGAGCTGCAGAAAGCAGTGAGGTTGCCTCTTGGCCTTGTCTTCTCCAGACTGCACAGCCCAAGTGTCCTCAGCCCTTCCTCACAGGACATACCTGCCAGCCCTGCTACCAGCTTTGATTCTTCCTCTGGATGCTTTCGAGGAGCTTAACTCACTTTTTATGCTGTGGAGCTCAGAACCACACACAATATTTAGATTTGCCCCTTGGCTGCCAGACACACTGCTGGCTCATGCAGAACCCATTTTCACTAGCGTCTCCACATCTTTCTCTGCTGAGCTACTCTCTGGCCTCTCGTTTCCCATCTGTGCCTGCATCCAGCATGGCTCCATCCAGGTTCTGAACCTGGTATTTGTTCTTGTTCAATTTTATGCCATTACTGATGGCCCAGTACTCCATTCTGCCTGGATCCCCTGCAAAGCCTCTTATCTTTCAAGACAGCTAACAGAACTTCCCAGTTTAAATTGTCAGCAGATTTTCTAAGGATGCATTCCACTCCTGCGTCCAGATCATTGATAATGTTGTTGACCAGAACTGGCCACAAGCTTAAGCCCTGGGGTACTCCATTAGTAGCTGGCTGCCAGCAGCTCTTCAAGCCCCACCAATCAGTCAGTTCTTTACTCGGTGTACCATGTACCTGTTCATCTCACAATAAGACAATTTGTCTAGAAGGATTCTGTGAAGGACAGTATCAAAAGCCTTACTAAAATCCAGACAACCTACATCCACCACCTTCCCTGCATGCACTAAGCAAGCTGTCTTAAGATAAAGGATTTCAGATTAGTGAGACAGGACTTTTATTTCCTGAACTCATGGGCCTGATGATTTTGTTATTCTTTAAGCATTTTTTAATGGCAACCAGGATAATCTTCTCTATAACACAAGGTAAGAGCAACAGAACTTTGTCTCTTAGAGAGCTCACAAAAATGAAAATGTGAAAGGTATGGATTATTTGTGATGATGCTAACATCACTGATTCATGTGCATTTTGTTACTGTTCTGGATCTCTGTGAAGGGTAATGAAAGATATGCATGTAGATAGTCAAAGGTTTACTATACTGCCATCAAATATGAGATGTTCTTAGTTGTCTCTGATTGAACATAGAATAGCAGGTGAATTATATTTAGTTATCTCCCCAAAAAGAAAAGGAGAGAGAAAAAAAAAGAAGAAATGAATAAAATAAAATAGTTATTTCTCTGCTAAATATGACAATAGGAAGAAGGATTTTTTTTCAAGATAGATGGAGAAAGAGGGAAGTGATTTAAACTAACCCTTGTGTTTTTAATTTCTGGACTCTTTCTTGTTTGGAGAGAGGAGATAGAGTAATATGCATGACTTGGAAATTGGTTGTTTCTATATGTACCCATCTTTACTTTGCTCATCAGCTGATACCACAAGACTCACATTAAAAACCTCCTGGACCCCTAGCTGTTACCCCCACTGGAAAAAAAGAAACTTCTCAAACTAAATGGTGCAAAATGTTTGCAAAATTAAATATCACTGTAACCATTAACCTTGTTAGCCACATATATGTGCTTTTCTAAATGCAGATATGCAGTTTCATCTGTAATTCTTCTTGCACAGGCCCCAGAGTGGGGATCAGCATAAATCCCAACTGTGTTTATGTTTTGCCCCTGTCCTGGTTCAAGGTGCTTGTTATTGATTGAGAGCCTGAGGTTTTTATAGATGGGTAAGGGTTACTATCCTAATTAGAAGAGGACACTATCATTGACTGTAGAAATAGAAGTAATACAGTGTTATTGTAACTGCTCCCAACCTTTCCTAAAACTGAAGGAGCTTGGGATTCAGGACTTCGTTCATACTATTTCCTTTCCCTTCTCCCAGTGGTGTAGCATGTTACTTTTTACTATTAAAAAGGAAAACAAAATGAGAATAATCGGAAATTGAAAACTTCATTAAAAGGAATGGTGAGTCTGCTCAGGAACCTATTCCCAGAAGCAAAATTGAGTGCACTTCAGTAGCTCTGCCACACAGAGTCGCAATTGGACTTCACTTACTTCCACTCTTTCCCATTGTAGGTGAAGGGATTTATGAAGCTAGAGAAAAGCGATCTGAAATGTGGGGGGCAGCTGAAGTTCAAGAAGATGAAGACACTCGTGTAGAAGTTCCATTGGACCAGGTATTGTTCAAATTTTTAATAAACGACTTTTTCTTTCTTCACAGATTGTGTGTGTTCTTTGCTCAGTTTCTTTCAGGAGCACAACAGATTTCTTTGCAAATGATTGTAACTGCTCACCAATGCCGCTTCATTTATGGGAACTTTAGCAAATCTTACTTTTTCTTTCAGTTATCTTTTTATTTTACATCAGCTTCAGAACTGATCTGAGAGCTCTTAGAGGCTCTCGGAATCTGAACTACTTACCAGACAGATTGACCCAGATTGTAGTCCCTTTGTACTGGTGGAACAATATAAGAATCAAGGTCATTTCCCACAGTTCTGAACCAAAAACGCACCTGGATTTGTCAGAATTTTATCCAAGCTACCAGCACAGTCTTCTGTTGAAACAATCAGGCACTTTATTAGCCAGATTTTTCATCAAGGCTGTTCTGGTTCCTGACATAAGGAATGCTGCAGTTCTGTCTTTTCACAAAGAATACCTGCCTTGACCTCAGAAGGTTGTGTGCTAAACACCACTGGGACATCATCCCTGTTAATTGTGGTTGTCCTTATGAGGCGCTGTGATAATTAGGTTGTGTTGGACTGTACCAATAGTACTGGAATTGGGGAAGAACATACCGCCTGTCATCTCAATCTATATTTCTTATGTTTCTAGTAGTTGTGGTAGTTGTAGTAGTCCTGACTGTGTGGTAATCAAATTAGGAAATGATTAGCCTGTATATCAACCTCTGAAGGTGCACAAAGCATTCCTCAGGGGCAACATGAAGCATTTGATAGCATACATTGGGTTGTCAGGTCTTAGATTTTAGGTTGACTGCAATTCTTACAAATTCAAGTGCCTGGAGGTGGCAACTGTACTTCTCCACAGAGGCGCTATGGCGTGGGCAAGAGCCCTGCCATCTCTGCAGCCATTCTTGACAGTTTATCATAGCTACAGAATGGTGATCCTTACTAGAGAGAGGAGAACACTGCCCCTTCTGTATTTAGTGAGAGCTGCTGTTGTTCATACAGTTGCCAGTGAGCATCCCTTGTGCCAGTAATCTTGCAATGCTAGGAATTTGCTTGATATCTCTAAGCTCATGTGCTGAGGCCCATGCATGGAATGGTCCACAAATAGAAATATTTTTCAGTTGGTACCAACTGATTTCGATATCTGAGCCGCCTCTGCAAGCAAATATATGTATATGGAAAAAAAGGAAAATTCAGGCATGTACGCTATTAATAATCTGATTTTTATATTTTCAGAAAAGCAAAACAAAGCACTAAAATTTACTGAGAATTCAGGTCGTGCTTTATTTCACATTTTAAAACTTCATGTTTCCTAGGTAATCTGGCAAGAAGCCAGGTCCTCCTTAATAGCACTGAGTATTCTTTATTGCCAAATAACTGAGGTTACTCAGCCCTTAAAAACATTTAGCATTCTGCAAGTTCATGTTCTTATTAATTAACATTTTAAATCTTTTTAAACTCTGTGATGTGAAAGATTTATAGCTTTTTCTTATCTGAACTGCAGTTTCTGTTATGTGCTAGAAGTACAGAAAAGGACAGTCAGCCAGGGCTTCTCTATCTTGCATAATGCATAAATATTTACATGCCAGCTTTCACTGCAATGCTGACAGTTCTGATATGCTATCATTTCCATCAGCCACATAAATTAGGTGGTGAAAAGAGTGCTTAGTTGTTGGTGTTGTTTTTTTTTTATACACCTTCTCTGTCTTGCCATTTAAAGTACACGGTTGAACAAATGCCAGATTAGCCATTAACTGAAGTTAGTGTAAGACTGGCTAGACACCTTCTTATGTCCTGTTCCGTAAAATGCTGTTTCCCAGTTGAGAATGCATTATAAGAACAGGAATTGCTGTATTCCAGACAAGCTGACAGTTGTAATTGAACATCAAGGAGGAAAAAAAAGTGTTTTGCCTAAACCCAAACCATATCCTTCTGTTCTGTGTTCCATACCAAGACTTCAACTTCTGAATAAAAAATGGATACTTTCATTTTTTGACATACAGACTTACTCCAGCTTGGTTATTTACATCATGTTGGCAGCATCCATGGGAACTGATGACAGACTCTGAAACCAACCATGCAAATAGCAAGAAAACAGTGTAGTTCTACTGCAGCTCTTGGAATGGGGGGAGGAAACAATACAAGTTTCATATTTGAAATGCTGATTAAATGTATTACTTTGACTTTGCTGTTCATAATATAGATACATTCAAAGTAGCTTTTTATGAGAGAGAAACTTATCCAACTCATGTAGTTTTGGAACAAACTATTATGTTTTCTTTATTTTTGTCAGTTGTGAAATACAAAAGCAGCGTTTGGTAGCAGTAGTATTGAAATAACACTGGAAGTTTCCATTGATTTATCAGTTTCCATGTGTTGTCTCACAATAAGCCCTTGAGAGTTGCAGTAAATGTGAGAGTTATGAGGTACAAAGTTGTCCAGTTCATGATCCCCACAAGGAATTCAGGCATGCTGCTGTCCCAGTCTTCTTTGCCTTGGGGGATATGATACTGACTATTAAGATCTAAATGGTGTTGAATGAATCTGAATTGTTGTTTTTTTTTCACATCCAGATTCATCACTCAATCTCCCTCTCTCTGTGTGTATTTGTAAAAATCACTGAATGTTAAATTTGTCTAATGAGCACAGATTTGGGGGGCTGTTGTAGATGTTCACAATTTGGGTTCTTTCACTAGCCGTTTGCTTCCCATTGTTCCAGACACATCCACTGATTCCTGATGCCACTCATTATTCTTAACTTCCTGGGCAGTGAGGTGATGTGAAACTGAGGATCTTCCTTAGGCGTTCTCTCTCCAGGGAGAGTTCATCAATAGCAGAAAATTTGCACCTTTCATTTACAGTTTTCATTATGGAGTATACGTTTTGCTTTAGAGACCAAAGATTCACCTCAGTGAACAGAACAAAACACTAATATTCCCTGCTGCTGAAAGCAAAATGTTAAAGCTTACACTGATGAAACATTGAAACAGTCTGACTGCTTGAAGATATATTCCTTGATTAAAAAGGCTAGAGCTTTTCATGGGGAAATATTTTGTATTGCATCCATAAAGATTTCAAAATGACATTAATTTAATGACATCAAATACACACAAAACTTCTTATGCTCAACATTTGCTACAGGTGATACAACTGTAATTTAAATTTTCTGGATTTTAAGTGCTAACAGCTAGACATTTTCCCATGTGTTTTAATTTCAGCTCCCCTGATTTACTCTTAATATTTTTTTTTATTGTCTGTGTGTGAGATATGAAAACTTACTCTGTCTGGTTACTTGCAGTTCAGAATGAGAACAGAGATCTTCCCTAGCTTTCTCCATCAGATAATTGTGATTTCTGAAGCTATGGCAACAAGATCTGACCTTTTCTTTATGGACTTGTGTAGCCAGCTGTTGGAGGGCCTGGGTTCTTTGGAGTGAAGTTTGCAACCGGCATTTCATTATAAAATCAGTGTTGATAGCATTTTAAAAAAATTTTCTCCCTATATCCGCTGGTCTTGAAGAAATCTAGGAATCCTAGAACAGTCAGTTTTTCAAATTGCTTAACTTCCAAGGCATTTTTCATTCACTGTAGAAGAGCCTGTTTATGGAAAATAAAATCTTACATATATCTGCAAGCTTAGTAGGACTTCCTTCAAAAAGCTTGTACATTTTCTCATTGTTTACAGGCGGGAAGTTGTGAAGCTTGGGCAGATTTTAATGTACTCTTGGAAAATGTTCTTATGAGAAAACTAAACATGACTGTCAGTGAAATATATGGAGAAGAGTATTTTTAACTTAGGTATGTCTTAGAAAATTAATTATCTGATCAGGTGTTTTCTTCTATGCCATGGCCTTCTTGTGATTAGGGATTTATGCACACTTCCAGTTGCCACTCAATGAAACTGAGGAATGGAGTTTAAAAACCTTTTTACTATGCTTGAAGTTATATAGACTTCTATGTAACTTTGGTTAGACTTCTGGGAGCTATGATCTTATGAAAAATTAGACTCTGTGGACTCAGGTCTTCAATTTTTTTTTTATTAAAATAACATCTGAGCCATAAAGATGTTGGAGTTTAAGGCTGTTTACTGTATTTTTTGCCTCCAGGAACAACAGCACATTTGCTATGTGTGAAATGTAGGACTGATGAACCCTTAGCTATTCATTTGCTTGCTTTTAAGTGCTTGATTTTTGTAAATGATGTGGCAGAGAAGAGGACTGTTGTCACTTAGCAACCTTATCTGGTTTGGGAACAAAATGTTTTGATTTTGGAATATATGCTGTGCAGTTCCAAAGCATTCCTGATTGGCTTGGAAGCAGGGGCAGCTCTGTTCTGGAGATGATCAGTGCAATTAGCTTTGGGCATTCCTGTTACTGCATTTATGACATGTATGCATGCTGGTATTTGTGACCAGTAAGCTTTTTGTTGTCTACCTCATTGTTTGACTGTTGTGACTGCTATCCAAGTAAATATTTCCAAATGGTTTCAATAAAGGAAAATTATGTTTTACATTAATGGTATAAAACAATTTCCGTCTTAAATGATTTGCAGTGCTGCACTTTTTAGTATTCTAGTATCAGTCATGTACAAACCTACTGAGAGATTGCATTAGCATCCTTAGAGGAAAAGAAGCCAAATGCTTCCATGTCTAAAGATTTCCTGACATACTCCTTTTGAATGATGATGGCATTTGGTAATGTAGCTCCTAATGAATGATAGCATGATGAGTATGATTAGAATACATCTTTCTTTTTTAAACACTCTGGTTTTGCTGAGATTAAAAATATAATCAAGCAATCATACTACTTAAATACTCAATGAAATTCATTTTGTTCCTTATCAACCTGCTAGTAAGTCAGCAGGTTTCCAGAAGGCGAGCTGGGGCCATGATTTCAGTTGTGATTCACTTCAGTTGTTCTATATGCCTTTGATTGACTGTACCTTTGAATAAATATATGCAATCTTTTTCTCAGTTAGCCTTTTCAGTGGTTGTCCATAACAGGCAAAGAATTGTGCTTACAATTGTGAAAATATTATTTGAAAAAAAGTTACTTTAACTACTGTAATTTCAACTAGGTGACTGCAAAGGCATAATCTTCATTTAAAAGATGCAGCCAGCTGTACAAGAAAGAATGGTACTTCCTATTTTCTTGCAGTCATATAAAAGGCAGAGTGTGAGCCTTATTATCAATAATTCTAACTGCAGGAAGAATGATGATAGTCCATCACAGCCATTGAAAAAGTGCCCTTTCCTGGAAGTCATTTAGTCCTCTACGAAAATTACCTCAAGGAATAAGTGGATAATCCCCTCACACTTGTCCAGTCCTAGATTTATTGCAGTCAGGTTCAAGCTGTCCTGTGTCCATAACACAAAAAACAGCAGCATTGAAGTAATATAGGAACACTTATTCTCTGTTACAGTATATACATATCTAGTTGCCTTGGGCTACAACTGGCTGCATGCTTCCAACATAAATTTTAGAAGTGCCATTTGCTTACTATTTTGATTCTGGAATCTGTCATGTTAACGTGTTGATACTAATATTTGATATTCATGTTTGTTTAGTTGGGGTAATAACCTCAGTCACAAAGGACTAGCTGGGTTCCTGTATTTGAGATGGCCTGTGTGTTTACAAGAAACCCAAATGTAATGCACAACTTCCTGTGAGCAAGTACCTTGGCTCAAAGCCTGACCCAGATGCACAGAAGGGCAGCAGCGCCCTGCATCTGTCTTAGCCATCCAGACAATGCATTACATATAGAAGAAACTCTTACTGTGAATATTCTTGCTGTTTAAAAGGTGACTTATGAGAAGCTAAAAAATAAGATGTGAAATGCCAATGACAAACAAGATCATTGCTGACTCCTAGAAGTGAGTCTGATATTTACTCTGAGGATGTGTAGATCTGACTCAGCATACCTGTTTGGATTTCAGTATAGCCATCCTCTTTTATCCTGACTGAGAGAACACAGTTTGGAGTAACTTTGATATAAATGTAATAGACATTTTGTGTAGCAGTAGCTGGATGGTTGACTGGAGTGTATCAAATTCGGTGAAAAGATCCCCATTGACTCCAGGGGACCCTGAATTAAGCCCTTACCCAGAAAGCACTTTAATATATTCTTTAGTTCCCTTCTTCAGGTTCACTAAAATCACTGGAACTGTTCAGGAAGGTAGTTATGCATGTGCAGTATTTATGAGCTTTGAACCATAAAAATCTCTCTTCTTCCCCTTTTCTGTTTTCTTCCCTGTACATATATATATATATATAAGACCATAAACATTCTGTCCTCCGTAAATATGAAAATTAAATAACTTTTCTAAGTATTTCTCTTTCTCAGAGAAAACTGCATACTTAAAATTACTAGATCAGCAAGATTTCAGTACTAAGTGTCACACTTTATATGTAAAGAGCAATGTGTGATTTGGTGGGTGGGTTGGGACTTCAGTTCCTTCCCTACTGTCCTATCTTGGGTCTGTTGCTCATTCTGAAATGCATTGACTGTGGTTATCTTCATTTTGAAACCTACCTACGTTTTCTTGTGCAATGGGAATGATACTGCATTTTAGACTACTGAGCAGAAGGTCTTTTCTTCCTTGTCAATGTTGATTTTAGCCTTCTTGAAATATCCTCCATAATGTAGTGTAACTTGAGACGAGATTAAATGAAGAAAGCATTTTGTTTTTCCAATTATTACCTGTAAAGGTGACTTTTTTTTTGGTCCATTTTGCAATTTGAATGTTATATGATGCTCTTTCCCTATGAGCTTCCAGTGGGATTCTGGCTACTGTTCAGTACACTGTGTTTCACTTAGTTTAGACCTATGTCCATTTTAGACAGGATGAAATCTAACAAATATAGCCAGTATTTGTAATGTCGTAGCAAGCAGTTGTCATTAAGCAAAATGCCTACTTTTAAATATGGGTATCAGATGCATTTATTTTGTCCAGTCCTCTCTTGCTCCAGTCAGAACTCAAAGCTGCTAATTTCCATTGTGCACTGAAAATAAATCCATAGGTCATAGGTGGTGAATCAGTGGGTAGACTAGATCTGCATTTTCTTTGCTGTCTTAATGTGTCTTTATAGTTATACAAATTGGCTCAAGTCTGCTTTGTGTGGCAACTTCTTTGAAAGTGTCTGTAAAGACTTGTTTTAATTTTCATTTCAGAAGTAATAAGGCTGGTTTTGTATTGAAAGAGAGTTAGGAAGGCTTAAATAAAAATCATACAGAAACCACTGTACTTCAAAGAGTGCTTTAGGAGCCATTATTTATACGGTCAGGTAACCACGTAGTATTTCTAGTAATTTGTCATTCTATGGATTATTACAGTGAAATAACTTGTCCTTTCTGATGATCCATCAGTGGAGTATTCTGTGTGGCCATAGTGAAATAGTCTTACATTGCTACCTAAATATCAAAGCAAAGCAGGGTGTTTTGTCAAAAGGCTTCACTTAATTGCTGGGATTCTTGAACTGGCTCTTACTAATATGCTGAAGATAATGAAAGAATTTTTTTTTATATGAAACTATTAGTGAGGAAAAGAGGTTTTTATAAGACAGAACATACAAGCTGTAGGATAAACCTGTCTGCCTAAAGGAGCTGCTAATGGCAGTAGAATTCCCAATACATTTGATTAAAAGAGAATGTATCTTTTGCTCTCAGATTGCTTGCTTTAGATTTAGTCTGATGTGGCTGTGTGGAAGGCAGATACAATGTCATTTCCATGGGACTTTTACTCTTTATTTTCAATCAAACTTGAGCACAAGTACATAAGTCATCTTGGCAGAAGGGGCACTGGTTCACTGAATAGTCAGGTGAATCCTGAAAGTCGAAACTGGAAGACAAATGGCAAAAACTAGACAGCATGTGCATCAGTCTCCCAGGTTGTCATGAAATCATGTTGCTAGCAGCTTTAGCTCTAGTGATTTTGTGCTTAGTCTTCTTCAGTATGGGACAACATCCCATTCTTCCTCTCTGATTATGTAGGAAAAATTAATTACTAAATGTCAAACAAATCTTAACTATGCAAACCCACACAGGGGTCTTTTGGAAGAGACATTATGGAAGTGACCAGTGGGTCTATCTATCTCATCTCTCATGCTGCTTTTTTGTGGATGCATAGAAGACAAGTCGCGACCAGACTGATTGGCATGGTGTGGTCTGGTTCATAAGTAAAACTTGAGAACACTTTGTGGGCTAGTGATGTTATTTTAGTTCAATATTTTATTTTATAGAATAAATATGTACCAGATGCCAGAATGTTAGATGGATCAGAATAGCTGGTGCAAAATATCTGTTGCTGGGATAATTAAATCTAGATCATTCCAGTTGTTTTAGCATAATCAAATGGATTAACCCAGTGCAATACATCTAAATCTCATTAACACATTGTATAGAATGAGAGTGCAATGTGAGGTGTCAACAGGAGCATTATTTTTCTCTCCTTATAGTCAAACCTCCAGCTAGCATACTTGCTCCCTAGTAATGATGTAATTATGATTTTGATGTCTGTCATGTTTCAGAATTGCCTTGGAGAATTCTGTTTAAAAATGCTTCATAATATTGCTGCTTTTCCTTTCAGAGGCCAGCAGAAACTGTAGATGAAGAAGAAAACGCAGAAGAGGAAGATGACAGGGGAGAGGAGGAAGCATATAAACAAAAGGGAGAACATCCAGAAGTGAATGGAGAGGAAAGTGGGGAAGTTGTTATGAAAAGGAATAGAGAAAATGAGAATAAATTAAATGGGAATTATGAACACAAAACAGAAGAAACAGAAAATGTTGACCAGGCAGAGAAAGAGGAGCTTGCCCACTTAAATGGCAAGATAAATGAAGAAAATGGTGAGGGGATGGAGCAGATGAACAGCCAAGATGATCTTCAGCATGAAGAGGACATAAAAGAGGATTATTCTGGCAGTCAGAACCAGGTAAGCATATATTCTTTCAGTTTGTTTTTCTTAAGTTACGTTCTCAGCCAGTATGTAATTATCTCACTCCTTATAAGTCTCTGAGAGACCTTAATAGAACTGAATGTGTGGGAAAAGCTGTTTCTTATCCACATAGATTGGTTACATCATTAATTACATTATATGCCCTCCAATTGAGAAAGCAGATGTTTCTCACTATTTGATGAACCTGCATGTCCTGCTTTCCTGAGTATGCTGAACTTTCAAAAACAGAAAAATCTTGCACTTTCCTGAAAAGCATAACCATTTTACACTTCCCCACTATATTATCCTTAGGACAGAGCATGAAGATGTATTCATGAAACCACAGTGCCTTTTTTTTTTTTTTTTTTTTTTGCTGAATTGACTTTCACAGAAGTTGTATTTCATAAAAAGAACTTGCTATTGCTATGTGAAAGTTTCAATTCTTTTTCTAAGAAATAGGAAAAGACAATGGAAATGAACAAGGTCTTGAATGCAGGGCGCTTTAGTCAGGTTAAAATCAAATATCCTGTAAATTTGGGAGAGCTGGTAACATGCTGTTAGCTTAGATGGAGTCATGCAGCCCAGAAGAATCAAGTGGACTGCCTTGAATGTCAGATGAACAGAACACAGGAAATGAAGTATTTTGCTTAATAGAAAAAATCCAGACCTAGGAAGACCTATATTCTTGAGTATTAGAAGCTGAACAAATTGCTGCATATTTGCTGCCTATAAACTGCTGAAAAAAAGACCCTTCCTCTGTTTCTTGGATCACTGGGAATGGTTTCTCACTTCCTTGCAACTAGGCTTTCTTCTGTTCCTGTTTTACACACAAAAACATTTTTCAAGGAAATTAAAAGAACTGAGTAACATAATGTTTTCTTTGGCCCCGAATTTATTCTATGCTTGACATATTAATGGATTTTTTTGTTTTATTTTTAGGCAAGCTGAAGTTATTAATGGCAATGGAGAAAGTGAGTGAGCATTCACTTTAGAAGGATATGTGGGTAACTGGATGTTTGATGATTTGAGGGGAAAAACCTCTAATTTGAGTACTTTCTCCTTTGGAAGGTATATAATCTTATGCTAAACAAAAAGGTTAATTTGATCACTGTCAGAAAACATTTTTTTTGTGTGTGCTAAGAATTCATTGTGGAATTTTTAATACAAAATGATAACACTGTTGAAATGAAGTGAAATCTTAGCTACTGTTAACTTCATCAGGTAACTATCCTTCTTTTCTAGGTTGATTCTCATCTTGAAAAAACATCCAGAAATCCAAGGGTAACAATCACTAGCCCACAGGAAAGTGAAAGAAAGGACCAGAGCAATGACTACGCTGCAGTTGCATAGATATAAGAAAATGTAATTAATGAAAAAAGAAATATTATAATACTTTCAAGCATATTATCTTTTGTGATTTAAAACTTAAAATAGGAAGATAGATTGAGTACCCCATACTGAATGTTGAGATGATAATGGCATATAGAATAGGACATAAAGTTTAATATCTACTAAACAACATTGAATTATTTTCACAAGATGTGACTTTCTGATAGAATTTGAGAGGAAAAAATGTAATATTACTGTATAGTAGTGTTAGAAACATTAGAAATAAAGTATTTTGTGGTATAAGACGATTATCAGTAGCAGAGTCAACTATATAAATGACATTTTTCAAGAAAAAGGGTAAATAAACAAGTTAAATGTCAGAACTTCTTTGCAGGTTTGTTTAGAAAAGAGAAAACAAATGTGACTTTTAAGGAGGACATAAGTAGTTTTTCCCATTGAAATTCCACATGATATACTCTATTTCCAGGCATAACTTTAAGATAGAAAGAAAATGCTTTGCTCACTTAAAGGACAGAAAATGAGATGTACTATGAGTCCTAATATTACTGGATAGTGGCTTTTCCGTATATTAATTGGAATTGTTCGTTTTTTCCATTCTTAAATAGCACTTCTTAATCATTGTGAAGAGAGGCTGAAAGCCTACAATGCTGCAGCTTATTCCCACTTGCAACAATAAGTTTTGTTGATTGTCCTGCACCAGTTCA
Organism: Numida meleagris; assembly: GCF_002078875.1. Taxonomy (NCBI): domain Eukaryota; kingdom Metazoa; phylum Chordata; class Aves; order Galliformes; family Numididae; genus Numida; species Numida meleagris. Next base: position 55,760,518 of record NC_034410.1, read on the forward strand.
CTAAGCAGTGAATTGTTATTATAGTGAAAAAAGAATAAAGCAAGGGCATGCAGCAGATCAGATATGTAGCAGATCAATTTGATTGCATTTCAGTCCAAGTGAAACCTAATTTATTAATGAAAAAAATGATGAGGCCCAGATTCAGACTGAAATTAGCATGAAATCATTGCTATCAATGAAACCATTTTAATATGAAACACCTTAATATAAGATTATCAGTTTAATGTAAAATTCAGCAACTGTTGTTGTGTTTATGAATCCCTTCCATAGCCTTAATGCATGAAAACATATTATCATCTTTTTGAGTAAGCAGTTTCCTGATAGGTTGTGGCTTAATTTGCGTTAGAAAATAAGGCACTGATCCCCAGTATTTGTTCTCTCAATGACATCAACCCCATTCCTCTTACCATTTCTCTGTTAGTAATAGCAATTATTTGTAGATCATGAAATACAGCCCTGAGCATAATTTCATTAATTATACAAAAGATATAGTGGATTTCTTTATCATTAATGCTGGTAAATTACGACGAAGAGAAATTAAATGTCATTTTTGTTGATTTCATGCTATTAAGACCAAAATTACATTCAGGAACAAATTGAACTTGAAGCACTGTATGAAGGAAGTGTAGAAAAATTATTGTGACTGAAACTCATAGAAATATCTGCATTTTTTTACCAACTATTAAATACATTTTTCCAGTGCAGAAGAAATATGTAGAGATCCTTTAGCATGTTCCTGAGTATTGGCAATGTGAGTTTAAAATAACGTAACTTTAAATAACACAGGAACAAGGTTAGAATGGTTTGCTCTACTGTAACTCTGAAATATCTTTGATTTACATGGCCTTTTTTGAACTGTCTGACAAAGTAGAGAAATATTACCTATGTATTCTGTTCAAAATAAGATCCTAATTTAGCCAAGAATTAGGCAATTATTTTATTTGATGCATTTTAAGATGATTTTTGAAGATAAGTGGAACTAAAATCTACCAACGACAAAATAAAGCCAAAACAGTATGGATAAAATAACTGCAAGTGTTAATGAGGAAAATGACAAATTGTAATCCTCTGGGTACCTTTATAGGTAATCTTGCATTGGAATTATATATGCGGTAGCATTAAAAGCAATCAAACCATGCTTAACTAGCCAGACCAGGAAGCTCTGTCTCAGAGTACCTTCTGAAACTTCTTGTAGAGCTCGCCAAGGAAAATGGCTAGTGCTCCATCTTCACTTCTTTAGAGCTGAATAGCTCAACAATAAGCATGGTCTTAAGTGTGCTTAAGAATTGAGACAAATGACAGTGGTCTTGTATTGACACTACTGTGAAGAGTTGCTTGAAGTTAGTGGTGTACCCAAATTCAGGACTCTACTTCTTGTCATCTTAGCGCAGGTGAAGGCCTGAGCAACCTCAGAGATGATCTTCATCCTCAGAAATCTGAAATTAAATTGGCAACCAAACATGTCTGATAAATTAATCTAGAGAACGTTTTCCTCAAAATGTTGTACTTTGAAAAAATATTTAGAAGAAACAGTTTTGTATAGAGATTCTCTGTTTTCTATTCATAACTTCTGTCTGCTGTTTCTGTCATTTCTTCCCTTTTCTGTCCAAGTTCAGCATCCTCAGTGCTTAAAGGCCTACAAATATCAGTAAGAGTTATCTAAAAGCTTAAAGTAAATTCTAAGGAACTGTAATGTGATACTTGTCTTTCACGAGAACATGAAAATCCCAGTGAGTGTTACTCAGCCTTTAAAATGTTTTCCTCTCTGCTGTTCATCTTGTAAGAGAGATTGAATATTGTTCTTCAGAATATGAAACTGGACTTTGGGAAAACAGAGAGAGAGCCATTTCATCATTCACTCTCACAGTACTGAAAACATCTACTTTCTATCTGCTTCTCTTGTACAGAGAAAATTAATTTATGCATAACAAATAGTTCTGATGTTAACAGAAATTAATCAAGAAGCATATGTGTGGTCTTTGCTAAAAATATTTTTGTGTATGTTAATTTGCTGTGATGACTTAAATTGGTTTTACATGAGAAATGTTCTTTTTTCCTTAAGCTTATAGAGTGTTACTTTATTAAGCGTCTATGCAATATATATATATTTTAAGATATTTCCCTTTTTTTTGCATTATTTTTAAAAACAGTTTGCCATTAAAAAAGAACTAGCACACAGACAGTTCTGCTTTTATCTCAAATCAAGGCCAGTTTGACATTAATTTTAGCTTTGGATGACTGATGTTATGAATAAACCTAGTGTTTTTTTCAGCTGTTAGGATCCTTCCATCACTAGAACTTCCAAAAAGTCAGATTTTGTAGTTACGGTATTGCAACCATGAAAGAAAGCATGCTTATGTTCAGCTCTTATTATAGCCCACAAATAAAAGAATTAATTCCTAATTTCAGCAAACCTCTACAGCACATACTTAAATCCCACAAATATGCAGTTTTCATCAAATTTTATTTAATGCTTCTGTGATCTGACGTATCAGAGACAAAATAATGTTAATTTCTGGAAAGAAAAGGGTGAAAATGAAGAAGATTAACTCCTCTCTCTGTCTCAGTTTCATCCAAATCTGCATGCAGAAAAATAAAACAACAACATGTAAGTGTTACTTGAAAATACTGAGAAAAGGAGAGTTGCATGGGTATTTTGATTAATTATTCCAAAGGTACATTAAAATAACTATTAGATAATAAATGCAAATACAAAATGAAATATCTCAAGGAAAAATCTATTCATTAAATTGTGACAATCAGAATGATTGTATGAGATACAGCTCAAGGATGTTTTGGGTGGCTCATAGTTTTCAGTCTGAATTTTAGTCGAAAGAAGTGCTTTAGACATGGCAATAGACAGGTAAGCCACCTGATATGATACAGAATACTGATACAGTATTCTTCATGGACACATTTGCAAGCATTAACTTATATAAACACTGTAACTGAATGCATTTGTTTGTACTCATGCTGCACATGCAACTAACCCGTGTATATGGTAGTCTAGCAGTGTTCTATTTTAATAATGGGAGAAATACTATTGATTGTCAGTGAAATTTACTATAACCTTGGGGAAAAAAAATCACAAAATCTAGCAATAGCAAACCTTATGAAAGGATGGTATTTTGTTTAAGTTATGTACGTACTTTTGTTCTTTGCTGAGCCAAGTTCAGAATGCTTAAAACACTGAAGTGAAATGGAAACAGCAACCTAAAACTGCCTGGGAAGAATTTTGGTCATAAGAAAGTGGAAAGGATATGGAAAATTCAAGTAAGAAAGTAAGTATCTTTACTGCAGCATGTGACAGCAAAGCTTTCAAAGGTCTTTAGTCCTAGGCTGCTGCATAGAGGACTTCTGCCTTAAACAATGGGATATTTTGATACAGCAGGCAGACATCCAACAATCTATGCAGTAACTATGAGTACCTTTAAATGTTCATATTTTCCTTGCAGATGACACTTAGTTCTAATACTTACAATTTAATAAATTAAACTAAACACAGTTTGAATTTTTCTTTGTCCTAAGTGGAACCAAAATTTAATTCAAAATGCTGGTTTTATTAGTTGACAGCTGTCTGATCCCAAAAAGTTTCAAAATCTCTTGCTTGGCATGAACTAGAAGAAATCTAATTCTCCATAAAACGGTTCACATTTATACACATCAAGAACACGTAGATTCATGACTATGGTTAGCAGATTTTCAAAGGCACAAGTTTCATGTCCTATTTATGCTGCAAATTCTGTTGTACTCCCTCTGATATGCAAGTGAAGCAGATGAAGTCAAGCTCCTAATCCAAGTGTTATCTGGAAAATAATTTTTAAGGGCATTTACTTTTTTCCAGACTCCAGAACCAATACATAAAATACTTTTTGCTCAAAGCTAAATTTGTCTCCTGAAAACCCAAGTTATGTTCCTAACACCACTGATTTTCAGGAGAGTGGCCCCCCAGTGTTCTAGGCTTCCAGGTGTGCAAAAAGCACCAGCCAGGTAATCCAAGCACTTGACTCAGTACACTCAGTGGCTGTAGGCTCCCTTTCTCCAGGCTGCCCAGTTTGTGACTGGAGAAATATTGTCCTCGCTGCATCACCTTTAGTGGACTGACTGGCTGTTAGAGGCATCTTAAGAATTAACCTTTTGATTTGATGATGTTGAAAGATATGTTCTGTTTGAGATCCACTTTAAAATTCTCCCTTGCTGTCATAATTTCAAGCATCTGACTTCACAGGAAGGCAAAACTTTAGCTGGCAACTGCAAAAGTCAGTCCAGCGTAAGCAACATCACATAGCTCCCTTTGCCTCAAAGTAAGATGCTGGTTTTTTAACAAGTGTGAAATAAAGCATAGCTTGTAAAGGTGGCATGTAAATGAAAATCTGTATTGTAAAATGGCAGAGCGCTTTTGTTAACGAGAAGCACACAGGTATACAGAGTTGAGTGCTCTTCTCTCCAGCAGCACTTGTAATTTTGGATTTTCTCATTCAGTCTCTTTGTGAAGGAACATTGGGTACATGAGGCCCACTAAGGGCTGTGAAAAAAATAGAATCTGACTGCTGGATACTTGTCTTGTTGCAGCTCAGATAAATGGGAAGGTGCCAGATACAAAGGAGGGGCCTAGCACCCCACACCTGAATGTTTCTAGAGTCAATGGAATGACCTTCAGGTGCTACCGCTGCAGGGACTGTACCTGTGTGAGAAGCATCCTGGGAAGGCTGCACACATAATGTGGCAAAATTAATAGGGATGACTCAGATCAAATCAGTGGTTTCATTAATGCCTGGGTAAGGGGACAGGTATGGCTCTGACAGGTCAGCTTCACCCTGCAGGCTTTGGCCTGCTGTAATCATGTCTTGTGGAGTGGTGGCAACCATCTGAGTTTCCTCTTTCTGTCCCAGGTGAGGTGTGTCAGAGGGGCACAATTCTCACTCATGGCTGAGCACAGCTCTGGGGACAATCTTAGTGGCACTCTCTGGGACACCCAGGAGACGGGGTAGTGATGGTGTGCTCCTACCCAGCTTCATCCTTTGGCGTGGCCATTGCACCCAAGTCCTTGATAAGGCAGACAGTGAAATGCCCAGGACAGATAACACCAAAACAAATGATGACCACAATACTGCCTCAAACTTAGTGCTCCGGGAACTGATGGCAGACGCCTGGTTCAAAAGCTGACGGCCAATTAAGCATGTGCCAGAATTATGACTTACGAGTCAACCATCTTACTTCATAAACAGCGAGCAGCTCAAGAGCCCCTTGAGTTCTCCTGAATGGCAGCAGGCCACACAACAGGATCTCACCTTTAGCCAGTATGCCTCTCGAGGTTACAGAGATCCCTTATACCTTGACATTAAGATGTCTTGCTGATACAGATCCTTGTTAAGTGACTATTAATTAGTTTAAGTTTTGTCAGTTACACTAAGATTATATCTTTGATTTGTGCAGTTAGACTTAAACTGTTGACAAAGTCTGGGACTAAGAGCAGATTCAGCAGCACCTGGGATCCTCACCTCTGTGGTTCAAGGAGGTTAGAAAACAAGAGAGAACCACTCTGAATCTTGTGATTCAGTGAGAAGGTCCCTGTTTCAATATGTTTAACCCTACCCTCTACGCAGTAAATAATCAAGTGTACCTTGACAATTTGACCCATGTTAATTCACTGTCTTGATTACAACAAGCTTTATTAAATCACTGTGTTACATCAACAGATGTATTTCTGCTTCTCTCTTATGAGTGAAATGTAGTTTCTGTACATGACAGGGGCCCATTCCTTTGCCTTTGCTTTCACATAGTTGAGTTGATTCTTCTGCTCTTGAGGAAAAAATACATATTCAGGCCTCAGCATTCATTGATACACAGATTTTTCTATCTCTCTCAGTAGGGAAGGGCTGCTTGATTTGAGTAGGGTGCTGATATATACTTCCTCTGTCTCACTGAGGAAATGGTGTCAGGGATGAGCAGTCATGCTATGCTCCAGGGACCAGAGTTATACCCTTGTGCTAAGTTATCCCTGTTTCCTCTTCTGCCATGGACTGTGCCTTCCTACAACACACCAATCCTGTTTCTCTGCAGAATTTGTTTCTTCCACTTTGGTTGTGAGAAATGATCTTTCCAAAAATAGTGCCTATACTCCACATCTTTTCTCAGTTAGAGATTGTCAGTGAAAAGTGAGCATCCTAGGAAAAACCTTTGTGCCTTCCCTTACCGTTCTCTTATTGCTCCCTCAGAGTTAGCACCAAACAGGAATTAACTTTGTAAGTCAAGGCCTGGGATTTGTGTCCACTGGATAAAAGTATTCTCTATCCACAAAGAAAGAGAAACAAATGAAGACTATTTCTCTTTTCATGCAACACAAAGACTAGCTCAAGGTGACTCAAGGGTTCACTTCTTAAAGAACCACATGGTTATAAATGACATCGCAGAAAAAGGAAGGTAGGGTAACTAAACCTCTTGGGTGCATCTGTCACTGAAAGCCTGTTACTTCCACCAGCAAATGAAAAGTGTGCATATCACTTCCATATCAAAAAGGATCTGCATAACTTTCATGCTCTAAGGATCCATGTACTTTAGAAGCACATATATGTTGGTACTGTACCCATTCATTTGCCTGGTATGTGTCCCTTCTAGCCCCTCTAACCTTTACTGCTCACCATACTTACAAGCATCAAGCCTGTGCTATATTACATCCCCACTCACATGTGGGATGTGGATTATTTTCTTTAACATCTGTGGCTTCTGGATTTTGCTGAGGCCTGAAGGCCTTGCAATGCCTGAGCGCATGTATGACACGTGTGGGTGACAAAGCCCTTGTGGAGTACACCTGGATATACCAAGGCATGTTCTCTAAACAAAGATCCATTGATGCACAGCTGGGTGTTCTGGGTGTGAGGTCTTGGTGCAGTGCTTGCACTGTGCATGTAAGCCTGTGTGCTGGGTTGCCTGCAGAAAAAAGCTATGAATATGGATGGCAGCACACAGGTGTCTTAGGAGCAAAGCCCTCAACATGTTGCCATAATACATCTGTGGAGAGAGATCTGGCTGCCAGCTCCAGAGCTACCTTCAAACAGAAGCCTGTGTTGTCAGTTCAGGTAGGTGGATTTCTGTGGGATCTGGAGGGTTACACCACAGGCTGCACTTCTGTGATTTGTGTCTGGAGAAAAGACGGTTGGGCTCAGAGGGCAGCACTGGGTGCCTCTCAGTAGGCAGTCCCTACTGATGGAGGGACAGCAGTGGGCTGTGGCAGGACACCAGGAGAACGCACCTTGTCAGGGCAAAGATCTGACTGCAGCTCACATAGACACATGTTTAAAGGTGAGACATAATTAAACCAAATAACCCACTGCTTTTGACAGCTATGTGATTGTCTGAAAGTCAGTATGAGCTAGTCGCAGTCCATTTTGTGATCTTGGAGGGGATGAGCTGCAAACATCTCCCTTTAACAGATGTTCACAGCAAAGGACCAAGCCCATGTGACAAGTACTCTAAGAGACTGGTATGTCTTACTTTGGGAAACTGGAGACCTTGGATTTCAGGGCAAGTGAGAGCAGATCCTAAAGCAGTTTTGGAATATTTCTGGAGACTCCCCTTCCCTCAGAGTTCAGCTGAAAGAAGCTACCGCTGGGTCTCAGCAACCTCCTCTGCTCTGCTTGGCATAGACAGTGGGGCTTGCTTTGCAGGGTCAGGTGCAGGTGAGCCCACTTGGTTATGATCTTACAAAGAAAGGGGGGCAGAAAGCCAACCAGCCTGTCTGGTGGGTACCAGGGCAGGGCTACACTTCTTGGAGACAGTGGAAATGTGCTCAGCAGAAGGATTCTGTCTCAGCACATTTTTGCTCCAGTTTGAGAAAAAATCCCTTTGCAAAAGGTCAGGTGAGAACTGAAGAAGTATGAGTGAGAGCTGTCAGAAAACACATGGATCTCAGGAGGGAAATGTCAGGGCACAAGGTTGCTAGGTGAGGCAGGGAGAGAAAGGGCAGCAAGCACTGCAGCTGGCACAAGAGCAGAGGTGGGGAAACAATGACCTCCAGAAAGGGCTCAGCCGGCTCATCCATGTGGCCTCAGGCTGGAGCCTGCTTTTAGCTAGGCAATGGCCTGAAGGCACAAGTGATTACCGGAGCGGCGTATCTGGTGTATCATTAAATTGACTGGCTTATTAACTGCATTTAAAAACAATCTTCCATCTTTATTTGCTAAAACCCATAAATGGTAAATGATGGAAAAAGTAGACCTTCAAAAACCAGCTGCAAATGATTAGACAAAACAATAAAGCCAGTTCCTTGCACGCCGTCTCTTCTGTTTGCATGGCCATGAGAAATGCCTGACTTACTGTTAATATGCAGACGTTATTTTCATAACAGTCCCTCTGTAAATTATCAGACAGCAAAGCTGAGCTTTGCCCTGCTTAATGTACATCAAGTGAACTAATACAGGAAGCACGCACTGTGTGGTCTGCCTGCCGTCTTGATAAGAGCAGAGGAAATTAAGGGTGTGAGCGGATTGTTTGCCAGGACATCAGAAGGTTGCACAAGGAACACACAGTCCAAACACTGGAAATAGGAGGATCTGACAGGGATCTCTCCATTTATGATGATGCTCCTTGGGGACATACTGTGCTGCAGGGATTACTTAACAAAATCCAGACGTTGCTTCTGTATGGAGCATCATGTTCTGTTGTTTTGCTAGCCCAGGAGAGCTTAGAGAGCAGCCTGCTGTGTAATGGCAGGGTGATGGGTTGGTACAAACGACAGGATGTGCTAATTCCTTTATTTTAGCCCTTTGACAGAAGGCTACTGGCAAAGTGCCTCCGGCTTTGGTTCTTGCAGCCTTTGCTGCCTGCACAGACTTTCACAGTGTTGGGGAATGATCAGCAGGCTCCCCAGCATGCAGGCTCTGTGCTGCTCTCTGCCTGCCCACCCTCTCTCCTCTGGCTGCTGGTCAAGGTGCTGCAGCCTCCCCATGCTGCTGCTTTCATTAAGAGCTGTTTGCTTGCACTTGTGTGTGATTAGAAAGCTCATGTGTGGAAATGGCAGGCTGAGGCTGTAGCAGAGACTGGGAACTAAATGTGCTTATCAGGCAGCTCAGGAGTTGAGGAGGCTTCTGCTTCTCTGCCTTATGCTGTGACTCACTGGGCAAACTGAAAATAGAAGGGTCAAGACAGCTTGGAGGGAGGAGGAGGGAACAGATGAGAAGCTTTACCTGCACAGTATGGTAGAGAATGCAGACCTAACCATCAGGAGAGCATGCATTAATCAAAATTAATTCACTGATTATCAGTCGGACTGAAAAATGTTATTTCTTTTGCTACAATTGCAGATAAAATGTTGTTAGGCTAAAAGGGGTTTCACTGAAAGATACGTTTAAGATAGGTAAGGCTAGAAGAAGAGGAAGAAATAGGGTGAATGTGAAGAAACTAATAAGGCTGTTGAACAGGGAGGTCAACAAGTGGGAAATACAGTCTCTGATGTCCAAGGCATATTTTATTTGCACTAAGTAATATATCAGCGTGTCCTTTGGAAAGGTGATGGCAACCAACGTCTGCAGGTGAAATCCCAGACAGCCCCAGCGTGCATGCTCTGTGATTTGTGGGGATGGGGAAAGGGAAAAGACAAATGGTGGAGAAAAGATACGCACAAGGACAGACTGTCCTCAGCCTCACTGGAAGGTTCCAGGGCTGTCCCTCACTGCTCCCGGCTGGAGGCTGCATCACTGGCATTTTCCATGGGAACAGCACAAAGCACATCTCCTCTGCTCTTCTGATGCTTCTGTTCCTGTGCCAAAGGCTGAGGGTGTTAAAACATTATAAGGAACTGAATCCCCAAAATGTTTCTAATGAGTCTTAAATTTTCTGGTATGTGACTTCTTAATAGTAACAGAATAGTTTTATGCTCAGCATTTCCAGAAAAGCCCTGTTTGGTACAGAGCCTCCGTTCCAAAAGGTTTCAGCCTTCAGAGCTCTCAATGCCAGAAAATCTCTAAATAACTGAAAGATTTAACAAGATGAAATCGATGTGGCAGCATCAGCTGCAACAGTGTTACCAGCTTTGCTGCAAATGCTAAATCTCCAACCTGTTTCCTATCCCAGCAAGCATTAGTATGATCCTTGAGGGCTTTTCTTTCTCCTAACCCTGGGTAATGCCATGACTCATCCTTTCTCACACTGTCAAAGCACGTTCAGTTCTGCGGGAATGATGCACAGTGTGACCGAATGCTTGTTGCAGCTCTGTTTGCTGTCAGGTCACTCATCCTCTGGACAAGATTTAGCAGCACTTGCACACATGCACCAACGTGTGCAGCATGTTTGAAGAACTCTATTCCCATACAGCTACATGGGGGAAACAAGCCAAACCGGTTCTGTTTTTTTTTTTTTTCCAGATGGATTTTCTGTCCTGTTGTGTTAACAAAACACAGGCACAGAGATAGGACTCAGCAACATCTGCAGGAGCCAGTATTCTCAGCTCCTCCAGTGATCTTCACTGTAAAACTTAAAATGTCACATCTCCTCCATGAACAAATTTTAAACTAAAAATTGCACTGAAAAGGTCAGGACAGCTTGACTCTCTGCCGCCCGCATACTGATAACCTGAAAGCAATGAAAGCAAGTAGCAGCAAACAAAATTCCTCTCAGCTAGGAAAGAGTGATAAGCAGTCTATCTGGAATGACTAATGAGCAGCAGCTGGAATAACTAATGAGCAGCAGCAGCTTCAGCTCTTCTCCACAGTCCAGTCCTTGTGAGCTATCAGCAAGGACGAGGGTCCCTCTCCATCAAGTTCTTACTGACTTTAAGGAGCACACAGCTTCTCATCATTCTCCTCACCTTTTCCTCTTCCACACTACTTTTATCTGCTTCTCCCCTAAAATTACAACCTTAATTTTTTAAGAATTGGGTGCAATATGCTTCTGCACGTCTTATATATAGCTGCCAACAAAATGTAAGAAGCATCCCAAAACCTGCTTCATTACATTCTATGTACTTATGTGCTTGTGACAAAGTCTTATCTGTCCTTTTTAATGCTAGCATTTGGTCACTGCACTTGCATTGCTTAGATAGGCAGTTCTCATTATTTTCAGAAGAAATTTTACTTCTGATGCTGCTGTCAGCCACAGTAATTGTTGCAAACTCAGCTGAACCTTCCAAATATATTCTGATTTATTTATATCGTGGAAGTCTGAACTGAGTCACAGACCACAAAATGTTGTATCAAGGAAACGAGCAAAGCTATTACAACATACTTGGTACTGTGCAGAAGCTTTTTGATTCAGCGTGCGCTAAGTCTGAAAATACAAACTGCATTATCAGACTGGTGAGTTGCAACTGCCAACTGAACTAACTGAACCAGAGAGACTTGCTGGACTAGAAAGAGACTTTTCACAAAATCTATGATTGGCTCAGGCCTAGAATTTTATTCAATCCATTCAAAAAATAGACAGAACTATAAGGTGGCACATATCATCAGAGAGTACAAATGTCACATCTTTCTTTATACAGTTTCATTTAAATCCATAGATTAAGACAGTGAAAGAATTGCCCTGGGTGAGAAAATAATTAAGGGTCTCCAGGGAAAGAACAAGTCTTCAGGTAAGCATTTACACAAATGTATCTGATAAGCATAACTTTTTTCTATAATCTATAAAAATATAAACAACATTTCAAAATGTCTTTAGGTAAGTATGTTAAGATCATCTGACCTGACATTAATGTCCTGACAGAGAATGGGGCCTGGCCACAACTGAAAATCTGTATGAGCGTCAAACAATACAATGTAATGAAAGAAACAAAACCAATCCAAAGGAACACAAGTATGACATTCCTCCTCTCATGAATTCCTCATCTTTATTTTCTATTTTTGTTAATAGGGCGATGACTAAGAGAAAAGTGGCAGCTCTCACAGACTAGTTGTAACTCTGGATCAAGTATAATTTTTCTTTCCCAGAAAGTAATGTTACTGAGAAGTGTGCCATTATCCAACTGAGGGCACTCCAAAGCCATGTATATTTTACCTGTGCATTATTACTTCAATATAGACAGTAGCATGAGACAGGATGACAAGTGCAAATTACAAGGGCAGAATCTTGGTTTCCTGGATAGCAGAACTAGGCAGTAAAAGTACTTTAAAGACAAAGAGAAAACAAAATAGAATATGAACTCATCTAAACGTTAAGGAGTGGGATAGAGGGTATTCCTGGCATAGCTGTCATAAATGCACCTTCTATTTTTTAGGGATGCAATCTGTTAAGCAACATACCTAATCACTGTTGCAAGGTCTTACTGTTTCAATACAATGTTTGAATGCACTGACTACACCGGTTACGGGTCTAATCACATAATTTCACTTTTTCCAATCCTAAATTTATACTGGAACAGCTTCCCAATCAGCTGTGCATTTGTATAGCAGAGCACTTGATACTGTAATTAACTAGCACATATGCCAACAACAGCTGATATTTTCCAGTGAAGTGATCTGCAACTGAGAAACAAAACCAAAGGGTCAGGTTTGAGATAAAGGCTGGACATTTTGAACTTTGGACAAAGTGACAGGTATCTTTGATTCTCCTGGTGCTGGCGCTTTTGTGACTGGGTTTGCGTGGGCTTTTATATCTGCTATCCTCTCTTTAAATCTTTGCTGGAGGTACTTTTCTTCTTTGGAGTAACTTTTAGCAAAAGCAGCCATCAGCAGACATGCTGCCATGGCGGTTCCTCCAATGCAAAACAAGATTGCTCCTGACAGCTTGCATATATCAAGGGACCCATTAAACTGAATGGCACGAGTATCCACTACAACAAAATCATCTTTCCCAAGAGCTTCGATTTTCGGTGGCACAAGAAAACCCACTACAAGCACCATTAAACCAATCAGCATGAAAGCCGTCCCAGAGATGAGTCCGACCTGGAAAACAGAAAATGTAACAGTGAATATGACCTTTTAGTTTTTGATTAGTAAGTGGTTCTAGAGAGCCTTTAGCTTCAAAGTGTCTTGCAGATACAGTTCCTTGTTCTTAAGCCAACACTTTTCTTTTGAGTGGCTCTACTAGAACTAGAATATACAGAGGAACGTTCTGTTTACAATTCGTATTTATATAATTCAGTATCGACATTTCTGGAAACAACAGAATATGCATCTGTACTTCTGAAAAGCACCTAATGTCCAAAGGCCCCAACACAGGAAGAATTACAGTCTAACCCCAGCACTGCGTGACTAATTATTTCTTTAGCTTTAGGTGGTGGTTAGCACCAGCAGTTCTGTCCTTGCTAGTCTGTGTCATATTCACCACTTGTCATGCATGTTTGAGCAATATTTCTAGCACAATTCAACCGCAAGTGCAAAGTTTGATTCATAAAAGGATGGCCCTAGCATCAGAGCAGGGCTGCATTAGGTAATCTCCACAGATCCCTTCCAACCTCAGGCACTCTCACATTCTCCAAGTTCCCTGATCTTCATGGAGAACTTATAGTTGGTTGTGTTTTTTAGTTTTTGTTTTTTTTTTTTTTTAATGCTCAGATCACATAGACCCAGGGTTATGCTGTTAACCTACCATTACCATTTGTAATTATCTGATGAACTTACACTTTTGAATTTGGAAACCCTGCCCATAACAAGACTTGGACGTTTCAGTGACAGCTCCTATGGACAGAGAAACCAGAGGATCCAAGAATTCCAGAACTCCCTTGGAAGCTGATGTATCTTGGTTTAAACAAGCAAGAAGTTCCGTGCTAAGACAGACTGCTATTCAGTCATCACAGTGAAAACTGAGCAACAAGGGTTTTCCGGATTAGTATCTAAAAACATTAGTTACACGTGAACACCTCAAGATCAGAGTTTCTCTCCCCACTAACCAGCAATGGGCAGTACCTTCCAGAATGCAGAGCTCCACCTGCTAGGTGATCTCTGGATCTGAAAATCATCCTCATACTCCCAAATTGTAGCTGTGCAGTCCTCATAAAACTGATGCAGGTAGGACCGAACTCCATAGCGTTGGTAACCTCCCTCGGTGCTGCCCTGCACGTGCTTGGACCCACAGATGTCAGCATAGGCGCTCATCCTTCCTGCCTGCAATGAGAGGTTTCATAGAATCATAGAACTGCTCAGGTTGGAAAAGACCTTCAAGATCATCAAGTCCAACTGCAACCTAATCATACTACACTAACTCGTACAACCCACTGCTAAATCATGTCCCTGAGCACCGCATCCAAACAGTTTTTAAACACATTCAGGGATGGTGACTCAACCACCTCCCTGGGGAGCCTGTTCCAGTGATTAACAACCCTTGCTGTAAAGAATTTTTTCCTGATATCCAACCTCAACCTCCCCCTGGCGCAACTTGAGGCCATTTCCCCTTGTCCTGTCACCTGTCACCAGTGAGAAGAGACCAACCCCACTCTCACTGCAATCACCTTTCAGGTATTTGAAGAGAGCAAGAAGGTCTCCCCTCAGCCTCCTCTTCCCCAGACTAAACAGCCCCAATTCCTTCAGTCTCTCCTCGTAGGGCATACTCTCTAAGCCCTTCATGCAAAGTGGATCTAGTTACTGACGTGGTAAGGGGAGCAAAGCTGGCTATGTATGTTCCAAGTGACATGAAGGAAAGCAGCCTTGGTAATGAGCCTGGTAGCGTTGCGTGCAGTGACTCAGCTCAAGGAAACCTGGGCACATCAGAGCCTAAAGGTGCTGCAGAAACATCCCTCACATAGGTAGAATGCCTGGTCCCCATCCTTCACACTTAGTGATGGTTTCTCTGGAGACTGAAGAAAGCAGAAACTATTAGATAGCCAGCATCTCTGAAGGGCTCATACTGCCTCTCAGGCAGACTCCAGCTTTACTAGTTAAGTGGAGTCTGCAGCCTTACAAACTTTCTAATTGCTGAGTAAGCTTTTAAATGTTTTTGCCTGAGCTTTTGAAATGAAGGACTTAGCACTGCTGTAACATTCACAGCCATGAGAAACACTGGCAAAGTAAGTCCTAGCTAGATTCAAACTGCACTTAAATACAAATAGTTAAAAATAAAAAAGATGGAATGCCACAATAGCACTGATCTGCTCACCAAGGGGTGAAATGCAAATACTAAATTTGTGGCAAATTGCTGCTCCTCTAGAGAATTCAATGCCCAGGCTCCTGCTGACTCTAATAAAAATCTGAATTCTGTTAGGTATTTTCATAGCAGACAATGTTCCCTACTCTTTCCACTTCACTGAAGTTATCGTAACTCAGAAAATTTGTGTTTAAGTATGCAAATCCCAGACCTAAACTTGAACAAGTGTGACATACTGAATTCATTAAAGTAATTCCAGCCCCTAAAAAACTTGAGCAACAGGTCAGTGTTATTTAAGCTGACTTGCTTCTCTTTAAAGAGTTCAAAAAGTCTTAGCCCAAAGGGAACTGTTAATGAATACCTGAATCTGAATGTCACAACTCAATTTAGCAACTTCAGACAGCTACAACTGGTTCATCCGATTGCCACTGCAATTTTACTTGGAAGAAAGGATTCATGTGCTCATTGCAGCCAGGACCTTCCAATTTTGCAGACTCTGGTCCCTTTGCCCTTCAGGAATGGGCGAACTTGCTGAGTATGAGATGCTTGACTATGTAAGAACAAAATAGATACTTTTGCATTCAGTGTAAGCAGGAACCAGCACACGCCAGTGGGTAATGGCAACCAGCTGAAGCTCTTGCTTCTGAAACCAGTGCCGATATGACAATGATCTCCTAAACATACGGAATTTGGCTGCATTCTTGGTCAAGTGACAGAGGGCTTTGCTGTTTCCTCTTTATTGCTAGCAGTAATCTCAGCTGTTATTTACTTTGTACATTTAATATGCATTTAGCTTGGGATTTCATGATCTCAACCTCTTATAATGGCAAGCTTCTCTATTATGACTCATGGACAGGTTTCAAAGCTCTCACAGATGTGAGACCTCAGGAACAGGAGGCCCCATGCCTTTGAGCCTGAGGGCTGGCTTGCTCCCTGATAACAGTGCAGTGCTACTGCCCTCCGGAGCACACGCAGGGCACTGTCCTTGCCAGGAGAGGTGCATGGAAACCTTGGGACTGCAGGAAGGTCTTGCCTGCGTGGCACCAGCTGTCTGCTCTGCATCCAGGCTACCATGTGCACAAAGCTGCCAGGACAGCTCTCAGACAAGCTGCCCAACCACTGTTGAGGGCACGACACCATGAGAACATAACCTGAACACTCATGGGAAAACTGGAAATTATTCTGCTTTTCAAGACTGCTTGCTCTTTTGCCAAATAAGCCTTTTTATGTCCCCTGGGAGTCTCTCCTGCTGTTTGTTTCCCAACCAAAAAGGGAAAAAGAAAGTCCTCTTTTTTTCACTGCTACCATTTCTTCAACAGCTAGCTAGGTGCCATCTTCTACATGGGAAGCACTAAAGAGAGAGCTCTGCCTATCCAGTACATATATATTTTTCTCAAAGAAGCAAATCTAAGCCAAAAACAGAACACCACCACCTTAAGGGAGAGTGGGGCAAGATCACCTATATGTAGATTTCTCCAATCTGGCAGGAGACATCACACAGTGAACAGGAGAGGAGGCATTGTTCCTAGGTCCAACTATCTTTGTAAGGTCAGGGCAGGGAAGGACCAGACAAGGGGGCATGCCAAAGCTTGCTTGCTTTGTTCCAGCTATCCCAAGGAGACAATTTGAGAGCCTCTTTCCTTCCAGACTTCTAGAGAAAAGAAATGTAGAGTAAGACAGACGAAACTGAACTAGGCAATTGTAGTTTGTCACTATTAATTTAAGAAAATACAATGTAATGTGACAGAAATCTGTACAAATATATTTCTCCTGGATTCATGGCACTGTATGTGTATCTGTCAAGAAACATACAGGGTGGTTTGGTGTTTCTAACAGCTGGATGAAGAATTACCTGCAGAAAACACACAGCCCATAACCACTTAAGTTATGCAGGTTCTTCTTTATCAATCTAAAATGCTAATTGGTGGTTTTGGTCAGGCATATGAGCAAAATGATAAATAAGAGCTTGGAAGGCTGAATACAAAGCAAAACAAAAGAATGATCTTTTGGTTGAAAGAGCTGCGATAGCATCAAGTAGCATGACCTTTTAAAATGAAAAGAAACAAAATAGCAAAAAGGACTAGATCTAGCCAGCATCATTAATTCTTTCTAAGCACTGCATCATATTAGTTCCACTTCATGTTTTCTTTATGCTCTGACTCTTCCACTTGCAAGAAGAAATCTCCTACCTTTTGGAAAACCTAATTCCTTAGAGAGACGGGAAGAAGGCTTCCCAGCCCTACATGACTCACTGAAGCAGTCTGGCAATTGGGCCTAAGATGGTCTCTTCTCTCAGCTGCAGTGCAAACATAATGTTGTGATTCTTGCTACGTACTGATGAGGCGGGGGAACTGGAATAGAGTACGGTGGGAAAATCAGTTTTACTTAAATACAGAGGAAATGCATCTGCATCAATTTACGTTGGATGAATAAATACTGCAGTAGCTACGTCCTCTTGAGCGTTGGTGTCTATTTGCATGTCTCACCTCCATGACTGAGAAACTAAATGCTGAGATGTTGGGAAACTTGCTAGGGAGACAGAATCAATGTTAGGCAGACCTGCATTAAGCATGAGCTGAGAACACACATCCAGGCCACAGGAAGCAGTTTACCTTCACAACTTTTTCAGCATCTAAGCCCAAAACGTCTGGGAACACGAGGGACGGAGGGTGGCAGCTCCAAAGCATGCCACTGCGTAGTAGCAATTCATCCCCTAGCAACTTTTGTTTCCATGGCAAACGCTGTCCCGTTTACTTTGTGCTTTACTATTCTCCACAGATCCTGAGAGATGTGACCAGACCAGGCAGATAAAGAGACGAGCACACTCCTTGAAAGACCACCCCATAACTTCTCTAATTACTTTGTAATACTTCTTATTGAAAACATTTTAAAGGGAAACGCAGGACAATTTTGGATAAGCCACTTCTAGTTGACATCACATAGCCACCACTGTGAATTACAAACGTAATTCGCAATTACTCCAGCAGGTTCTCAGAAACACGGTCCCTGCCTTCTCCGGATGTACACACACACCGCGACCCCCGATCCCCCGCTCTAGCGGCAAGATGAGACCCACACGAAGGCTGCACGCCAGCACCGCCACCTCCCGCCGCAGCCCCCGGGCCACCCGCCGCGATCGGACCGGGCCCGGATCGGCCGCGCCGGCCGCCCCCGCAGCCCCGCCCTGTCCTGCCCTACCCCAGCGGCAGCCGCCCTCCGGGCCCTCTCTCAGGCCGCTGCTCCGCGCGGGGCTCTCGCTGGAGAGCAGCAGCCCTGGATTAAACTAACGGGGTTTCCTTTCTACTTTCAGTCTGCGAGACGAAAAAACTCAGCAGTGCACAGAGCCAGGCGGGGGACCACCCGCCCACAGCACCCCCCCCCCCCCCCAACCAGGACCCGACCCGCAGGCAGCGCCCAGCGGGCCCCGCGCCGGGAGAGGCGCCCCCCCGTTGCGGACCCGGCCGGGAAGCGCGGACCCCGCTAGGACGGCGAGCACCGCAGAGGGAAGCTCCGAGCCCAAGTTGGCCGCGCGGGTTACCTGTCCCTCCCGCCGCTCCCCTCGGCCGGCTGAGCAACCGCAGCGGCGCTAGCTGCGGCTCTCTCGGCCCGGTCCCATCTCCGCTCTGCGCCGCGCCGGCCCCAGACACCACGTATTATGCACGGCCCGGAGCGCCGCTCGCACCGTGCCTGCGCACTGAGAGCCGCCACCGGGCCGGCCGGCCCCGCCGCCTCCGCCCCTGAGGGGCTCGGCGCGGCGAGGTGGTGTGGGGAGGGAGGTGGGAGCCGCGGGCCGAGGCAGCCAGTCAGCTCCGCGGTGAGGGGGGTCCTCGGGCCCTGCCGCGGTCGGAGGGATCACCTGCGCGGCCGTGCGCTGGAGACCTGCCGTGCCGGTGAGCGGGGGAGCGCGACTGGACGACTCGCGCAGCCCGGGACAGGCACAGAAGGAAGGTCAGCGCCGCTGCAGCTCTGTGCTGCCGGGGCAGCAGGTAACCTGACCACCAAGTTCAGAGGGAGTGTCTGGAAGATGCTGGCGCTCCGTGTTCCACAGTGCTTGGCTACTTGGATGAGTAGGGATGACCAAAAGTCGCCCGTGAGCTGGGAGCTGGAGAGGGGACATAAAGCGGTCAATGGGAGAGTCAACTGAAGCCTCATCTTTTTGAGAAACAGCGGGAGGCCAAGAGCAAAGCTCTGCATCTGCCCTGGTAGAATCATACAATCATTAAGGATGGAAAGAACGCTAGTCATCTAGTCCAGCCATCACCTGTCACCACAATGGCCACTAAACCATGTCCCTTAGTGCCATATCTACCCTTTTCTTCAACATCTTCAGGGATGGCAACTCCACTGCCTCCCTGGGCAGCCTGTTCCAATACCTCACCACTCTTCTGAGAAGAAATTTTTCCTAACATCCAACCTGAACCTCCTCTGGAACAACTTGAGGCCATTACCTCTCATCCTATCACTAGTTACCCAGGAGAGGAGGCCAACCCCTATCTTGCTACAGCCTTCTTTGAGGCAGTTGTAGAAAGAAAGTGATAAGGCCCGAATCTCCTCTCTTCTGGGATAAACAATCCCTGTTCCCTCAGCTGCTCCTCATAAGACCCCTCACCAGCTTTGTTGCCCTTCTTTGGACATGCTCCAGGGCCTCAAAGTCTTTCTTGTAGCGAGGGGTCCGTAAATGAACCCTGTACTTGAGATGCAGCCTCACCAGGGATGAGTCCAGGGGGGCGATGACCTCCCTAGTCCTGCTGGCCACGTTATTTCTGATACAAACCAGCATGCTATTGGTCTTCTTGGCTCACATCAGGTACTGTTCAGCTGGCTGTCAGCTAACACCCCCAGACTTTTCCTCTGTGCAGTTTATCATTCACTCTGTCCTAAGCCTGTAGGGATGCACGGTGATGTTGTGATCAATGTGCAAGACCTGGCACTTAGTCTTATTATAGCTCATACAATTGGCCTAAGCCAGTTGATCCAGCCTATCCATATCCCTTTGTAGGGCCTTCCTACCCTCAGGCAGATCAACGCTTCCTCCCAACTTCTTGTCATCTGCAAATTTACCGAGGGTGGTATCAACAGGTTGGCTGTTCATCAGGAAAGGGCTTCCAGTAAGCAAGTTTGGAGAAGTAAGGAAGACAGCAAGGGACGAGCTAGAAGGCATGGCAAGATGCTTAGATGAGAAGTTGCTAAAAAGTATCCCACAAAGGGGCAATGTGCAATCCCTCTGGGAAAATAATAATGGGAGCACAAAGGGAAAGAATTCTAAAGAGTCATTTTAGCACTCTACTGAAATACACACAAAAATACAGTATCATTGCATGCAAGAAGTGTGGAAATGCTTTAAAGCAAAATGGTGTAGCATTAGCCAAAGTAAAAATAATGTATTTTTAAAATATTTAAATCACCGTGGCATCTGAAGAAGGTGAAAGTTATGGTGGTTTAATTAATAACAATGCTCAAGGTCTTTTAAGAAACTGCATTTGATAACGAAAATAAATTTGGGCAATTGCAAACAAGGAACCTTAAAAGCAACTATTAAAAATAGCTAGTAAAGGATTACATTCGGAGGAAAAAATGCTCATTCGGGCAGTTTCTGTTGTCTTCTTCTGAAGCTGGTTTGTCTTTTTCATTTCAAATGATGAGTAATGCCCAAAGTGGTACTCCTGACCTGAGCACACCTACTTCCCAGAGCAGTGTGTTATTCAATGAGTATTAGCATACTCTGGCCCAAAGCATTTAACAAGGCTTTGGAACTGATAATCTCAGGAGCCATCACGGATCAGTTAGAGGTCAACCAGG
Source organism: Numida meleagris (assembly GCF_002078875.1). NCBI lineage: Eukaryota > Metazoa > Chordata > Aves > Galliformes > Numididae > Numida > Numida meleagris. The sequence continues at coordinate 55,781,329 of NC_034410.1, forward strand.
AGATCAGGCTTAGTCAGCATGAGTTTATGAATGATAGATCCTGCTTGACAAACTTGATTTTGTTCTGTGACAATGTGACCCACTTAGTGGATGAAGGTAAGGCTGTCGATGTGGTCTACCTGGACTTCAGTAAGGCCTTTGACACTGTCCCCCACAACACCCTCATGGAGAAGCTGGCTGCCCATGGATTGGATGGGCATACACTCTGCTGGGTGAAACACTGGCTGGATGGCTGGGCCCAGAGAGTTGTGTTCAATGGAGTTAAATCCAATTGGCGGCCAGTCACAAGTGGTGTCCCCCAGGGCTCGGTACTGGGGCCACTCCTATTTAACATCTTTATCAACAATCCTGATGAGGGGATTGAGTGCACCCTCAGTAAGTTTGCAGACAACACCAAGTTGGGAGGGAGTGTTGATCTGCTGGAGGGTAGAAAGGCACTACAGAGGGACCTGGATAGAATGGAATGATGGACCAAGGTAAACTGTATGACTTTCAGTAGAGTCAAGTGTTGGGTCCTGTATTTTGGTAACAACAACCCCAGGCAACCCTATAGGCTTGGGGAGGAGGGGCTGGAAAGCTGCCTGATGGAAAGGGACCTTGGTGTGCTGATGGACAGTCGGCTGAATATGAGCCAGCAGTGTGTCCAGGTGGCCAAGAAGGCCAGTGACATCTGTCAACAGTTTATGGGCATTCTGCCCAGTTGTGATGAATGGGACAAGGGACCCACGGACCCACACCCTGGGAAAGGGAAAAGGAAAAAAAAGGGTAAGGAGATGGGCCTGAGAGCAAACAGCGGCAGCAATCTGAGGAAAAAACAAACTAATTTGCTAAATAAGATATTGGAATGCAAAATAACACACTATAATACAATATAATTACAATTTAAGCTGATAAATCCAACACAGTGAGAGAGAATGTCCAAAAATCAAGGTAGGCCTTACTCTAATACCAACGATAAGATGGCTGCGGAGCGAAATGCTGCCGGGACGAGAGACAGGCAGAAAGAGAACAAGGTCTTGTGATCTGCGAGTTTTTATCTTTCCCTCTGACTGGAAACAGTAACAGAGGAGCAAAGCCCCCTGGGGAATGTAGTAGTCCTCTTCTGAGAACCAGGTACATACAGTACATGATGTTATGATGTGGAATACCAATAACCGAAAATCATAAAACCATGACAGCATCCTGGCTTGTATCAGGCAGGAATGGTGTGGTGAGCAGGACTAGGGAAGTCATCCTGCCCCTGTACTCGGCATTGGTGAGGCCCCACCTCGAGTACTGTGTTCAGTTTTGGGCACCTCAGTACAGAAAGGACATGGAGGTGCTGGAGCAGGTCCAAAGAAGGGCAACAAGGCTGGTGAAGGGCTTGGAGAATATGCCCTACGAGGAGTGACTAAAGGAACTGGGGCTGCTTAGTCTGGGGAAGAGGAGGCTGAGGCCTTATTGCTCTCTTAAATACCTGAAAGGTGATTGCAGTGAGAGCGGGGTTGGTCTCTTCTCACTGGTGACAGGCGATAGGACAGGGGGAAATGGCCTCAAGTTGCACCAGGGGAGGTTGAGGTTGGATATCAGGAAAAACTTCTTTACAGCAAGGGTTGTTAATCACTGGAACAGGCTCCCCAGGGAGGTGGTTGAGTCACCATCCCTGAATGTGTTTAAAAACTGTTTGGATGCGGTGCTCAGGGACATGATTTAGCAGTGGGTTGTATGAGTTAGGGTAGTATGGTTAGGTTGTGGTTGGACTTGATGATCTTGAAGGTCTTTTCCAACCTGAGCAATTCTATGATTCTATGAAGGCAATAAACTGAGAATTATTTTTGGAAAAGAATGGAAAATACAATGTGAATGCAGGAAACGGATGAAAAACACCACTCTTAGAAGAAAGTTCCTTTTTGTTTGTCCTGTAGTACCGCTGTTAGGACTGAATGCTGCTTTATGCCAGATCAACTAAATGTTTTCTATAGAAAAAAGCAATTAATGTATGCAAGCTGTCCTGTACTCACGAAGTAGTTTCTTTTTTGGTTATTTACTTACTGACAAAGAGAATAAATAAAAGGAGTATGAAATACCTGTGTTAGCCCAGCACAATTTTGTTTCCTGACACAGAAGAAATATACTCAAAGAACCATGACAAATTAGTATTATAGCAATTGGGACATTTGCAATAATGTTGAAAAGGATCCTTGAACTGTGAGTTATCAACCTTTAAGGTTAAGCACTGGTAATCTCAGAAAAAATGCTTTTAGCATGGTTTGGAGGGGAAGGGAAGGTGTTTTTCTGACATACAAGTGCAGCTGCATTATACAAGTAAAGGTCAATATTGTTTGCTGTTGATGCCCTTTGAGTTCCCTCCCTTCTCATTTGCCTGCACTTACCACCAGAGGCAAACAACTGCTGCAGTTGCTGGATTCACCACTCCCATCACTGTCCCCAGTCATGAGGCATGTGTGGCTGAGGTGGAAGATGGCTGTGCTAGAAATGGACACCACCTGAGACTAATAAATGAAGGAGGGAAAGGGAAGAGAATATGTCTGTAGGAGGGATTGGAGGAAGCTGTAGGTTTTTGTTAGGAAAGCTGTGAGCTCAGTCTGATGATGGAACTGAGCTTGAAGTGTAGTGACCTTGGTTATGAGAGGGATTGAACAGAGGAGTATAAATGTTCATTTAGCTGGGAAATTGGTAACATCATTGTAAAGGTTTTTTTAGAATGCCAATGTCTGTGTCTTACTGTGGCTCGTGATACAAGCTGCTGTTTCATGAAAGAATTTCCAAATCTGTGTTATTCTCAGTTTTCAGCTTTCACAAAATGTGGACTGTGTTTATACTGAACTTTCCAGCTGACAGTAGCATGAAAAGCAAGAGCAAAGTCTTTCTGTTTCAAGCTGTAGATTCTATTAGCTTGACTTTTTCCTTTGTGAAGAGGGAACTTAGGTTAAGCCTTATACTTTCCTTAGCTTCAACTGGCCATGCTAATAAAGGTTTGTGATGGGTGATAGTGAGCATGCTGAGGAAAAAATCCCATACTGCTGAGCTTTTCTGTAGGTAGTGGTGGTGATTGCCATAGAGTTTACAGGCTTCTCTCTTGCTGAGAGGTGAAGCGATGATAACACAGCTTGGTGAACACAGTTCAGTTAACTTCTGGCAGCCTGTGCTGAAGAGGAGGAATTGCAGCTTCTGGGAAATGTGTTTCTCTTATAGCGATATACTGCAATTGTTATGACGCTTGTGTTCACTGAGCAGCAGATGTCTGTCCGTATTTGTACAACAGCCATGGCTAGCTTCCAGAGGCTGTTCTGTTTCATATGCTGCAGAAATCCTTGGCCAGAACAGTTCTGCCCTAGTGACATTGTTGGCACCTTCATGTGTTCTTCTCTTCCTAGTTTCTGGCTCACCTGCACATGAAGAGCAAGGCTCTATAATACTCCCACTTTCTGGGAAAAACTGCAGTTGATTAGTGAAGTTTTAAATAATGCTGGGTTTTTTTTTGTTTGTTTGTTCACTTGTTTCTGCTTGTGCAAAAAGATATGATATCATTTGAAAAAATCAGAGATCCAGAATACAGGCTAAATTCCCATTCCACAGAGTTGTGTAAGGTCACATCCATGTGTTTAAGGCGAATCCTGAGCTTCAGGTCCTGGCTGTATCCATACTCAACTGGCTTCCATGTCTGGATGCAAAATGACTCCCCATGCATGGAATTCCTTGGCACCTCTCTCCATCTCAAGTGAAACTGAGTGGCATATCAGTGATGGCTTAATGAGACCTCTCCCCATGGAACCACAAGGAGCAGCTCAGGATCCTGTCCTTCCTCACTGTGGATGGACAGCAGGAGAGAGATGGAGAGCTGCTTCCAGTGCAGAAGTGGCTAATGGAGGCCAGAAGTAGCAGGAGCTAATAGCTGCTATTTGTCAGGAGCTCCTGCTGCCATTTAGGTGGTACTTCTGGGTAGGCAGAAATGCTGGGGAGAGATAGAGTAGAAGAGATGGGGTCAGTTTAAGTCTGTAGTACCTTTCTGGTGATCTTTTTGCAGCCACAAGGATTCTGTGAGGATAAAGGCAGCAGTTCTGCATCTCTTTCTGTTGTTTCTCCCATGTAACATTAAGAGCAGATACTCTTATTATGATGTCCTGCACCCCTGCTATTTTCTGACAGCAGAATCTGGAGAACAGATCTGCATCAGTGCAAGTTCAATGTGCAGAGTTAGTTCAGGAGACACAAGCACCTTTGTGAATATTTTAGGTTCTTGCCTGCCTTTCTTCTGTCTGCAATGTACTTGATGTCCACCTCCAGCTACCTTTGGAGCAGTATCGGGTGAGTCTGCCTGGTCCTGTGGGACGTAGTCATTGCCATTCACCCTGCACACTGACTTGAATTAGGGACCCAGAGTGGCTGCCACTTTATTTTTTTCAGTAATATGAGACTACCATTCTGGTGGCCTGTGTTGACACCTGGCTGCATTAAGTTTCCATTTCAACCCTGTAGGAGTATCCATAGGCCTGTGCTCTGTTTCACCTCAGCAAGCGACATGATTTTGTTGCTCCCTATAAAGAGTACTTTTAAAAGTTCTGCTGTGGAAGGTAATTTGAAAATGGGAGGAGTGTTTTTTTTCTGATTCTAGATAGATTACTGCCAGCAGCTCCATTCCTGTTGGTATTGTCTAAAAATCTGTTCTTAGCTACTTTTTTTTCAAATACTGCTATATTTCCCAGTGCTTTCCTGAGAATGTTCTATCTAGCAAAAATGACTAATTGTGACAATTTTTCATATTCTGCCATCATAATCTTTTTATTTGAGTTTGTGTCTGGTCTCTGAGCCGGTAATAAAAGAAGGGGATTTCTTAAAAATCCGTGCCATAAATCTGTGTGGTTTTTTCTACCCTGAAAATACACGGGATGGGAACTGTTAGTTCTCTCTTTCATTCTAGTTACTCCTGGTGATGTTGAATATTCTGTTACCAGGCAATTGTTTGGAGCTGACTAATACAAAATACGAGTAGACAAGTGGTGGAAGACTTGAAAACAACAGAGTTTGTATGATGGAGAGAACATTTGCCTGTGAAGGGATGTTAGGCAAAAAAGGGATAAGAACCAGGAACTAGAAATATTCCAGTGACTCAGTTTTACTCGGAAACTACTTAATTTTGGAATGTTTGTATTTCCGCAATTTTGCATGAAACATACTTTCTCTTCGACCCAGCTGTTTCAAAGAAGCATTGGAGATGCAGTGCCTCTACAGAATTTAGAGGCAAAAAGGCTTAATATAAATCCAAAAGTGCTGTTTTCTAGAAGTGTCAAGTGTTGGGCAGCAAAGGCATGAAGCAGTGAGTATTCTATTTGCAGCAGCTAGTACCACCTCTAGACGGCTGTGTTGTTTTAAAATACACTGGCTATGACTATCAGTGACTGGGAGCTTGGGTTAATTTGTAAAATTTGGTTTCTTGAGGGAAGCGTAATTCAAAGTCAAGGGCAGGAGAGGGAAAACAAGTCTGTAACTCTTGTATGTCTGTGCTTTCTGTTTACAAACGTGAAGTTTCTAACGATGCTCTGCATGCTACACTCTGTGTTCTTTGTGTTTTGGTGCCCATATGGAGATGGAAGCATCCAAATACTTGACCTCTTGTGTGAGTGCCAAGTGTCATGGAGGTGTCATTAATAACTGCTATCAAAATGTCTTGGAGTCTTAGTATTTTATTTGGCTGATTGCTGTTCCAGAAGCCATTACACTGTTTCCTCTCAGCTTTTGATACAGTGGATGACTTTTATAATGCAATCATTGTAAGTTTATAATGTAATTACATTCTGGTTGGTCTCTCACTTACCTTTATGCATAATCTGAATGCTGACAGCACAGCAGAGTGAAGGTACTATGTGGTGTAATCAATAATAGTGGAGTTTTAAAAGGAATGATTTTGTTATAAGGCCAAAGATGGGAAGGATAACACTGTAATATTGTTATTGTCCATGTATATAGACAATCTATGTGAGCATCTGTGCAGTGGAATTGCCAGATCACAGCCTGAACCAATGGTTGAGCACCAGGCGTGGCTAAGCCAGGGAGCTCAGGTGCGAACAGTGTACCTGAGTACAGGAAGGGGTGGAGCCTGGATCCATCCCTCCTCACCCCTCTCATTTAAGGGTTAGCAGCCAAAGGAGTAATGTTTCCCTGGGTAGAGATTGTGCTCTTCTCACGTTGTTACCAGTCACTGGGAGGGGTGAGTAAATTTTCATTTTTTTTTTTTTTTAAAAAAAAAAAACCTGCTCTTGCTGTGTAGGGTTTGTCCCTTGCTGGAAGGCACTATCATTGCCTTCTTTTGCTGTGTAATCTGTTAATCAGGTAGGAATGGAATTGTTTGGAAGATGCTCTACAATGTTCTGTGCAAAGGTACCTTATGGTTCAAGAAGTCATGTACTTTTGTTGACTAAACCAGAGTAATTGCTGTAATTCTAAAGTAATTAATCACTTTATTAACTGCCAACTGTTAACCTGTTATTAGTTCTTTACTAATCTGTGTACCCTGTTCAGAAAACACTACTAGATTTCAGCAGTGAAAGACTCTATCCAAACAATTATTCCTCTGAGAACGATAAAGAGGAATAGAGGAACAGTCTTGGGTCTTGTAACCAGCTATGTGATTAATTTCAAGAAAATGTATATCATATTTCAACCCAAAGATGGTACCTATGCTTTTATAAGACTATCTTGAATTTTTAACCTCTGTTAAAAAACTATCAAACTATCAGCAGAGGAGAGCACATTGTTAGCATAATTTATAGATATTATGACAAAATCAATATGTCAAATCTATCCAAGGTGCTTGAACAAAGACACAGGGGAAATGTTGTTTTGCTTTTTAGTCAGGCCAATAAGATTCTGTTCTGCTTTTGATTCTGGTGAGATTTGGAGGGCGTGGGACCAGTGGGATTAGAGGCAAGCACCATCAGCAGTATAGAATGCAGACTGTTATTTATAAGCTTAAAAAAAAAATTGATGTTCTGTGATGGTATTGTCCACCTTAATTAACTGTTGGTGCTAAAAAACAAGCAGCCCAATCCTATTCCTGCAACATGAAAGTGAGGGGAGTAACATGTCTTTTTTTATTTATAAAACTGTAGGGGTCTAGTATGAATATCATCCTTTTGACACTACCTCCCAGTTACACACAGGACATTTAAAACATTGCTGCCTTTGCAAGGGTGTCCCAAAGACAAATTGGTTGATGTAAATCTGCTTGTGTAGAGTTTTAAAATCCTTTTGATTCTGAAATTATATTTCACAGGGATTGTGGTGCTCCTCAATCGATAGAGGTAACTCAGTGGACTTCAGACGATAAATAGAAGTTACCTAAAAGCTTTAACTACATGCCTACCTAATACGTAAGTCACACCTACCTGTTACATGTACCAAGCTGAGTGGTGCAGTTGACATGCTAGAGGAAGAGGGCATGCTATCCAGAAGGACCTGGATTGGCTTAAGAGGTGGGCCCATGCCAACCTCATGAAGTTTGACAAGTGTAAGGTCCTGCACTTGCTTGGGACTGCAGAGGGCAATCTCAAGCACAGATGCATGTTGGGCAGAGAATAGCCTGAGAGCGGCTCTGAGGAGAAGGATTTGAGCGATGGCTGATGGAAGGCTCAACATGAGCCAGCAATGTGCACTTGCAGCCCAGAATGTGATCCATATCCTGTGTTGCATCAAGAGAAGTGTGACCAGCAGGTTGAGGGAGGTGATTCTGCCCATCTACTGTGCTTTCTTGAAAACCCATGTGGAGTATTGTATCAAGTTCTGGGGCTCCCAACAGAAGAAAGATGCCGAGCTGCTGGAGCAGATCCAGAAGAGTGCCATGGAGATGATCAGAGGGCTGAATGTCCTGCAGGGACAGGCTGAGAGAATTGGGGTTCTTCAGCCTGGAGAAAAGAAGGCTTTGAAGGAACCTTACAGTCACCTTCCAGTACCTGGAGGGATTCTACAGGAAAGCTGGGGAGGGACTCTGTATAAGGGAATATAGCTACAAAATGAGGGGAGATAGCTTTAAACTAGAAGAGGGTAGATTTAGACTTAAGAAGAAATCTTTACTGTGAGGGTGGTGAGACATTGGAACATTGCCCAGCAACGCTGTGGATGCCCCATCTCTTGAGATGTTTAAGACCAGACTGAAGGGTGTTTTGACAACCTGGTCTAGTGGGAGATGTCCCTACCTATAGTGAGGGGGGTTGGAAATAGATGATCTTAAAGGTCCCTTCCAACCCAAACCATTCTATGATGTAAAATACAAGGTTGCATAATGTGTTTGAATCTTCTGTGCTTGTGTGTGTGGTCTTTGGTGGCCATGTAGGGAGGTATCCCACTCCTTGCTTCATCCATATTTGAGCACAAGAACGCTTAGTCTCTTCTGCTAGGTTACTGTTTTGGCTTTGTGCCTCCTATCAAAGATGTCTGTTCTTGTTTCTTATTTGGGAAAGTTGTTTATCCTAGATAAGCAAGACATCTGGCTTCAATCCCCCTGCCATGGGCAGGGTTGTGTGCCACTAGATCTGGCTATCCAAAGCCCCATCCAACCTGGCCTTGAATGCTTCCAGAGTGAGGGCATCCACAACTTCTCTGAGCAACCTTGTTCCAGTGCCTCACCACTCATGAAATTCAGCTTCAGGAGTAGGTTATGAGGTTCTCTCACCTGTTTTCCAGGCTGTGAGGGGAGGAAAAGCTGTTAAGATCTCTACGAGTATTGTGTACCTGCGAAGTGAGGAGTGTGAGATAGTGTAGTAAAAGATCTTTCTCTTATTTTGCCCTACCTTCCTTTTGGTGTATGTTATAGTTACTAAACGTTTTCTCAAGCCTCAGTTTCAATTCCATACTGTGAAATAGAAGTAAAGTTTATTTTAAAAATAAGTTTTGTCAGTAAGAGAGCTGCCTGATCTGGTTTGAGCTGGATGGAAGAATGCTCATCCACTAGTTGTATGAGTCATCTATGATTTCATGTGCTTTTATATTGAGTTTATATACTTGACAGTGGTATCTCTCAAGAGGTAATGCCTGCATTGTGAGCTGATACAATTATATACATATGCTTGTAGCTCTGAATAAAGACTTCTATGAAGTGCCAGAGGAAAGAACTGTGTCTTGCCAGCATCTTTAATTTTATCACTGTCTCCAGCTGATGCTGACATGTTTTCATCTTTTTAGATTTTGACTCTTATTCCCTTTGTGTATTAACAGAATTCTTGCTGTTCTGTTTTTGATGGGGAAGAAGTTGATATAGGAAATCCAGAAGGAAGCTCACTCTGTAATGTGTCTGTTTAATGATATATATGCATTCTTTTGTTCTTGCATGTTTCTTTGTGATCATAATCCTGTAAATTAAGAAGTGAATTACGAAAAACTCTACTGAAACCCATTAGTACTAGGACAAACTTGGTTTTGCATCAGTTGTTGAATTGGACCGGGTATTTTATAAACCCCGGTGTCTTCATCTCTAGAACCTATTATCTGTTGTTTTTTATCTCTTTACAAGGCTTAAATAGACTTTGCAGGAGGGGTTGAATGCTGTCTTCTACTTGTGGATGCTGATGGTTGAGAACCTGTTGTTGTTGGTTCTTGGTCTGATAATTGTTCTGATTGCTTTTTTTTTTTAATGATGTTATTTCTTCATGGTCATGGAGTTTTGTATCCACTGTTTCTTTAGAGAATATTTAGCACTCTGGGTGGCACTGAGGAAACTTGCTGTGTTTCCTAAGAAGGAAATTATGGTTGCCAATAACACATTCATACCTCTTAGTAGAAAATTAGCTCAATGAATAACTCTGTGCAGTGGAAACTTGGTAATTCAAAATAGGAGAAGATGGAGTTAAGTGGCCTTATTTCTTAGTCTGCTAGTTATCTTAGTGCACATTCTTAAAAAATCCATTCTGTCAATCTATAACACAGCCATTTGGCGTGTATATATGCAACTATCTGGTATCCTTTGAATGAGATGAATGGAATAAATAGAGAGGTGGTGATGAAACTAAGGCTAAGTGGCTTGATTACTGGTGAAGATTGCCAGACCCACGGATGTGGAGAATGAATTAACCTGTAGTTTGCAAGTTATCTGGTTGTTAATGTATCTGCCTTTATGTAAGAGCTGCTCTGAAAGTAATGCCTTCTATTTTATTATCTTGGCCCATGATGTCAGAGGTGAATGTTAGTGGTATGGTAGTGGAGGCCAAACCATGGGTGTCCAACATTTTGGCTTGCCTGGTTCACATTGAGGTTGCTCTGAAAGTAATGCCTTCTGTTTATTTCCATAAAAGCTCCCGATGATGTGAAGAGCACAATACCCTATTTGACAGAGCAAATTCTCAGCTATCAAACATTACTTTTCAACAGTCACTATGCATTTTCACCAGTGACAAACAAGACCCTGCATGCCATGCTTGTAGGAATTGACACAGCCATTTGGAACATGGTTTGTCTTCCATGTCACTGTTACTGCTGCTGAAATGCATCACCTACTACCTCACTGTACTAACATTCACTGTTTGGTTTCAATAAAAACATTCAGCAAGCATTGATAAATTGTCAGTGGGTGCAGCTTACTCTTATTATTGTTATTTGACTCATCCCATTGATGTAGCCTATCCTTCAGAGCCTTCCTATGTCCAGTCAGATCAGTAATCCTGCCCAACATGTTGGTTTCTGCAGACTCAGGGAGGGTGCACTTAATCATTCATTGTTAATGAAAGCTGGCCCCACTATTGAGTCAGGTGCCAGGCCACCAACTGGATTGCACTCCATTCACAGTGACGCTTCCAGCCTGGTTACCCAGTAAGTACTTCACCCAGTAAACTGTACACTTGTCCAAGCCATGAGCAACCAGTCTGTCCCAGAGAAGGCTGTGGGAAATAGTATCAAACACCCTACCGAATCTAGGTAGGCAACACAAAATAGAACATCCTGACTTGAAAAGGACCAGTAAGATTCAATGCATCCAACACTGCCTCCATACAAGACCAACTAAAGTTCAAAACACATCCTGGAGACTGTTGTCCAAATGCTTCTTGAATTCTGACAGGAACCTTTTATTCATACACAGCTGTTCTCTCAGGTCTTATAGGGGTCATCCTCAGGGGGAAGAGGCACAACCATGTAGCTGGTTGTCCCCCATTGCTTGAAACTAATGTACCTCAGGCAGCATTGAAACTGTTCAGCACCTAACATTAGGTAAAGAGAAAAGGGAGGGGTTTCTGTTTCCTGTGCAGTGACTAAATTGCAAACAGTGTGCTGAGAAGTTGAACAGACTGTTGTGGAACTAAGGAAGACTAAGCCAGTTGTACTGGTGTTTCTGTTGATGAGTCGCTGAGCCTGTGCTACCATTGCAGTGAGATCCCCAGATACTCCTCTTTTTCCTGGGTGCTTCCAGAGTTTTGCTTTCGTGCCTTGTATAGATGCAGGAGGTAATACTGACTACTAAACTGTCCACTGGACAAATGGGGGCAGGTATTCCCTCTTAGCTACTTCATAGCATCTCTTCACCCTTTGGCTCCTGCTGATTTTGGTAACATCACTGAGCAGATCACATCTCTAGAGGACTGCGTGTCAGTTCTTTGGGTTAGGTTCACTGCACACGGAATAGTTTGGGTTGTACGGTTCTAAAATCATCCAGTCCCCCCACTGCCCTGGGATGGAACATCTTTCACTACATGAGGTTGTGCCAAAGCCCTACCCAACCTGGCCTTGAACACTTCCACTGATAGGGCATTCTCAGCTTATCTGGGCAGTGTGTTCCAGTGCCTCACCACCTATCACTACAGGCCCTGAGGAAAAATCTTTCTCATAAGCACCCTTTATGTATCAAAAGGCTGCAATAAAGAATTCTCATAGCCTGCTCCAGGCTAAAATCTCCCAGCCTTTCTTCATGGGAGAGGTGTTGCATTCAGCCAAGCTGAATCAAACTTGAATACCCTGGGGATGACAGAGCTCCCCAGCCTCTCTGGGTACTGTTTCCATGCTTGGATGCTCTTATGGTGGTCGTTTTCTCCTCTTGCCCAGCTGGGAGTTGTCCATGCTGCACTGGGGGCCTGGTGCCTCTCATCCTCCTACCACTGAGCAGCTGGGGGAAAAAAAAAACAACAGGCTTTACCTTCTTCTACCTTGCTCCCAGCTGCAGCTATACGTAATGCTGCCATCTTTCATTAATGCTGACTGAAGGCAGTTTCCACAACTTACCCTGGGATGCCAGATGCCCTGTCCCTTCCCAGGCCCTGGGCTGGGTCCTCACCCCACATGGCAATGTCTTTTCTGTACTGGGGAGACTAGCAAGGGACGCAGGAATCCACATGCGGGGTCTCAAGTTCCAATGAAACAGAGGTAATTCTATTGTTGTGGTTGTTCTAGTGGGTTCAGGGTTTTTTCAATATTGTTAATTTTGGTAGTTTTTTGTTCTTTGAATCATTTGTTGTCAAGTCTTCGG